>NC_132892.1:34002608-34175108 GCF_030463535.1 Salminus brasiliensis
CCACCTGGAACCCACCTAGCCAATGTTCCACCCATGTGAGCCCCACATGAGCATGCTGGCTAGTATTGAGCTTCTCCATATTTTACTCTCACAGTGCCATGTTTTGCAGAAAAAAAATCAGCATTAAATATGTAATTATTGCAATGCTATTTATTGCTATAAAAATATTTATCTTTGATTAATGTTATGGGTTCTTTCTACTAATCTAATAAAAAATAATTAAAAAATAAGAAATTGGATGTTTGAATGTTTAATTATCCTCACTTTTGCCTACATTTGTTACAGATCTATTCAGTATTTTAATGCATAATGCAAAGGCAGAGACAAGAGAGGAAGGATACAAGGAAGGAGACACTGACCAACACAAACAGAGACATGTGCTACTAGGGGCAGAATAGACCAACTGTAGTTATTTAAAGTGTAATAGCATCCATAAATAAGCTCATGCTATGAAGTGCAGCTGTCATGCAAAAACCTTGTATCTCCATTTGGATTGTACCCTGCACATGGGGTCTAGATAGGATCCATGTGGAATAAATGCTGGAGCCCATTTGGGAATAACAACACACATACAAACCCACTCAGAGCCCATGCCCACCTGGAACCCACCTAGCCAATGTTCCACCCATGTGAGCCCCACATGAGCATGCTGGCTGAGTATTGAGCTTCTCCATATTTTTTATTCTCACACCGTCATGTTTTGCAGTAAAAAAAAAAAACATTAAATATGTAATTATGGCAATGCTTTTGATTGCTATACAAAATATTTATCTTTGATCAATGTTATGGGTTCTTTCCACTAATCTAATAAAAAAATGGACACTTGCATCCTCAGTTTTTGAACTTTTGCCTACATTTGTTACAGATTTATTCAGTATTTAAATGCATAATGCAAAGGCGGAGACAAGGGAGGAGACACTTACTGACCGACACAAACAGAGACATGTGCTACTAGGGGCAGAATAGACCAACTATAGTTATTTAAAGTGTAATAGCATCCATAAATAAGCTCATGCTATGAAGTGCAGCTGTCACGCAAAAACCTTGTATCTCCATTTTTGACTTTTGGACACATGTGGAGTCATTCTTTACATCGTATCAGAATTCAATGATGAATGGACAAATAGAAATGCTCCAAAATGACTTAAACACTTTCTTTAATAAATTCTTTTAACATCGACTTCCACTGAAAGCTGAGAAGACTTTTCCTGCTCCTGTAAAGCTGCTGTTTCGGTGTGCCATATTTCAGTAGAAGATTCCCTCACCTATTTACATTACATTAAGATTAGAACATCAGTTTAACTCACTTGTTTACACAGCAGGAAGACTCCACCCAGTTCATCCTCCACCCCTTAATCTCAGATTGCATCCATTCCTTTGACTTTTACACCAATTGCATTTCCTTCCTCCAGAGAGGGAGGAGCTCCACTAGCTTTCACTTTCTCTGAACTTCTGCAGCCCAGAAAACTTTCGTTCTTCCACTCTCACAACTTCACCCTCTCTCTCCTGACTACTGCCTTCCTTCTGTCTTCAGCCCTCCTCGCCTTCTCCATGGCCTCCTCGCTGGAGGATGACCTCTCCTGCCCGGTGTGCTGCGAGCTGTATCAGGATCCTCAGCTGCTTCTCTGCGGACACAGTTTCTGCCGCCTCTGTTTGGGTAAACACTGGGCCGTCAGCCCCGCACGAACCTGTCCTGTCTGTCGACGGGCGTCTCCTCAGAAACCGGTGGCCAACCTGGTTCTGAGGAATACCTGTGAGACCTACCTGAGGGAGAAGGAGAGGGAGAAAGAGTGTGATGGAGAAGTCAGATGTTCTCAACACGGAGAGAAGATGAGCCTTTTCTGCAAGATGGATGAGAAGGTGATCTGCCCAGAGTGCAGAAGATCCTCTCACAGCTCCCACAGAGTGCAGCCTCTGATACACGCTGTACACCAACGCAAGGTGGGTATACACAATGTATCTAGTAGCTAATAGGTTTTGGGCACATTCTTGTAACCCCTGTCTCTCAGCAGTGAGAGAGTTCTACTGTAAAAGCCCCAGATCTTATCAGAACAGATAAAGCAGGTGAACCTAAATCCAGTAAAAAGGAGAAACAAGAGCTTCTCATTCTGAAGAAAGAAAGTAGTGAGATCTTGTCTGTGAGCTAGTCTGAAGAACAGAGCTCGGTTCCTCCAGGGTTCTCCTGGACGCCCCCCCAGTCCAGCCAGCACAGCGTGGAGGATGTGTTCACCTCCATCAGCAGCAGCAGCAGCAGCTCACCTGATTTACCATCATTAAACCCTGATTTACCACCAAACCAGTCTATCTACATAAATATGTAGATATGCCACAACATGAATACCACTAAAGTGAAAAACATTGATTATCATTCATCATCAAGCTTAAGGATGTGAAAGACTTGGTGATGTTCTAGACGGCTGGGTCAGACTGGGTTTCCAAAACGACAGGTCTGGTGGGGTTTTTTCGAGGTATGCAGTGGTCAGTACCTACCACACAAGGTTCAAGAGAGGAACCACCAAAAGGATCTGCTGCTAATCTTAGTCTTGGTGCCAGATACCACAGGACACCTTCAGAGGTCTATGTCTCAAATGGTCTGATCTGTTGTGGCAGCTCAAGGCGGGACCTACTCAGTATTACGCAGATGGTATTAATGTTATGGCTGTTCAGGATCCTAATTCCTCTCATCTTGGAGCTTGATATTTCGGTCCAAGAGCGTCCAAAGCAAGAAGACCAGAGACTACCAGCCTTGATGAGTGTGTTGAAAAGAGACTAATAGTATCTAATAGTAATATCTCAATGTGTATTAGTTAAATTAGTTTAGGCCCAAAGATTAGAAGGCCAGAAGGTCACTAGTTTGATCCCCCTGGACTAGTGATTGGTGGGGAGTGAAGGAACAGTACTTTCTTCTCCACCAATGTCCATGGCTGAGATGCCCGAAATACCCGGTTTGTCCCACTGATCTTTGTTTTGATTGTATCTCTTTGTCATTATATCTCTCCAGACCCAACTCAAAGCAGCGCTCCGCCCAGCCGAGAAAGCTCTGGAGGCCCTGAGGAAAGGCACCACTCAGAACGCCCAGCTCTCCAAATACATTGAAGTACCTCAGTGAAAACAGGCTCTCCTGTATTATTATTTAACAAAAGCTTGAGCCGGTTTGCGTGAGCTCATCTTACGCACCAGTTGTGATCGCTTGTATTCAGTTCAGATCTACAGCTCATCTGCACAGTCATTTTTATCCAGTACAGTGTATACAGATCTTATCTGCACTTTACATATATATATATATATATATATATATATATATATATATGATAAACCATAACATTAATACCCCCTGTCTAATATTGAGTAAGTCCACCTTGTGCTGCCACAACAAATCTGACCATTCGAGGCAAGGACTCCACAAGACAGCAGCTCTGGCTGCATTTAAGTCCTGTAAGTTGTGAAGTACAGCCTCCATGACCCTGTAGCCAGTTCACAGCTTATTATTTCTTGGAGCACTTTTGGTAGGTACTGACCACTGCATACTGGAATCACCCTTTAAGACCTGTCTACCAGTTTGCAGATGTTCTGACCCACTAATGTTATGGCTGATTGGTGTATAAATATATATATTTACAGGTCAAGATGGTTCTTAAAGTTGCTGGGAAACAAGGGAGATACAATGTTGGAGATAAAGTTGCTGTTTTGGAGATGCAAAGATTTGCGAGACTTTGTCAACATGAGCCTTGATTTAATAAGGTTGAGATAATGGAGTTAACATGTGCACCCACCGCCCTCCATTGTTTCTTACATGTTTCCTGCTCCAGTCTCAGGCTCATCGAGCAGAGAAGTTGATTAGGAAAGAGTTTCAGAAGTTTCATCAGTTCCTGAATGACGAGGAGGAAGCCCGGATCTCTGCTCTGAAGAAAGAAAGTGACCAGAAGAAAAAGAAGGTGCAAGAAAAGACAGACCGAGAGATACAGTCTCTCTCTGAGAGAGTGAAGGAGGTGGAAGATGAGTTGGAGAATAATGGAGCTACCTTCCTGCAGGTAACAACCATAATGCTGCTGGGGACAGGACCATAGCAATGACCATAAAAAGCCCGGGCAGTGGAAGTGAACTGAACAGTCAGAAAACAGTAGGGATTGTAAGCATACAGGGATAGCAACCGAAAATCCTGTGGGTTCTTTCCTTCCATTCAGCTCTAGGCTGTGATGCTGATCTTCTACAAAGTACAAAATACAGGCACGACTTAATTAATGCTGACTCAATGTAGCATTTTAATTTGGTTTAAAATTAAAGAAAAGACACATGTGAATAAATTCACAGCATATCTTTGGAAATGTAATCCATTTCACCCCTTTCTGCAGGCCCCCTAGTGGTCATTCTGGTTGTGGTGGCATGGGAATGGCATGCTCAGTACAATAATGCAGTGTCTAGAGTCCATTAGTACTTTCTGTAAGCTAGCATGTTTTGTCGTCTCGGTTCGTCTTCCTCTGGAGATGAACTTGTTATTAAAAAAGGAGAGTCTGTAACCACCGTCTTTAATTGTAACAATGAAATATTTTATTTCAATCGAAAGAACAGTGTGGAGAGAGTCTGCCAATTCTGAGTGCCCCTCGGTCTCTCTCTCTCTGACTTAGGAATACCTTGAGTTTTTATACCCTACTTCACGTCATATTCTGTTGGACTGTTGCCATATATGGAATGTTTGCATTTCATCCATAAGGAACAGTCATTAGCCCCCACCATTACATACGTGGTCCACAGCCACATCTGGACAGCGTTTAAATCAATGACATGTCTGCCCAAAGGGATGTCCAAATCTAAACAGCATCTTATGTTTGTTCAATTCATGTATATTTGGTCAAGAAACGGGGCCCCATTTCTTTTCTACATCTACCCTGTGTGGCTTACCATATCACTCCTCAACTCCATACCATTCCTTCAGGCCTATGAACATCTGCATAGCCAATGAATATACTACAGTTTTAATTGCTGTGTAAAAGATAGATGAGGTTTTAATTCTTGTTGGATGCGCTGTTTTTTCTTTAAAAATAAGGATGCCTCAAGGTGTTCATTAAGTGATGCCATAGAAGAATCACTTTGGGTTCCATATAGAACCATGTTTGTAATAGAGATATGTGAGCGTGAAGAACCATGTAAAGGTCTAATGATCCTTCAGCTGATGTGTGAAAGGTTCTTTACCAATTTAAAAAGTTATGTCTGGATACTTTTGATCATATAGTGTGTTATTTCCCTGCCCCAGTTGTAGATACCACTGTATTTCAGACTGTTTCATAATAAGTCCAGTCTGAGGCCTTTACTGACTGCTTACGTTCACGCATATTAAATAAAGAAATCTAAACTAATCTAAACAGATTCTGTAGTGTGTAAAATAACATCTTCCTTGTCTTTCAGAATTTTGACTTCATATTGCGGAGGTATGTGTTTCATTTTGTCATACATTCACAGTCACACACCATGAAGGAAGCATATTTTGTGTTGTTTACCAGTCTGAGTTTGTGTGTTTACATTTCAGAGCTGAGTATACAGAGCCAGATTTACAGTTTGGCTCAGAAAGTCTCATCAATATGCCTGAACACGTGGGGAATCTGGGGTACAGAATATGGGAGAGGATGATAGACATCCTTCATTACTGTGAGTAGGACTGTGTTTAGGTGTGCTGGACACTGTGATTATAAAACACAGCAACAAATCCAATGATAACTCAGAAGCATTTTACTGAAGGGCAGTGTCCATGAATACATTACTCCTACACAAGCCTTTTACGAGATTTTTTCTAAGACCTAGAGCCATGTGAAAAAATTATGGAAAAATGGACATCACTTGAAAACCATTATCTTTTTAAAAATACTATATTTACACATGAAGCATATGGAGGTTTTTCAAAATAAACTCACACAGCTGAAGAAAGATCTTTATAGAATCATCATTTATAAAATGAATTTAATAGAAATGTAATTTTCCTTTGAGGAAAAAGTTACACCCCCCCATTTATTACTCTGTTTAATGTGTAGAATCAGACTCATTAACAGAACATCAGCTGCAGATGATCAGAACATGGTTGGAGAGGATTATTCTGGAGGAGTCTTAGTGTCTGATTTAAACCTCAGACGTTTAGTCTGGTTTGATCTTGATTGATGGTTGCTGAAGTGAGGGGTGAAAAAGATCACCATCATGATCAGATCCAAAGAACTCTCTGAGGCCTTCAGAAAAAAAGGTTGGAGATTCAGAGGAGTTTGTAGATGGAAGGGGTTTAAAAAGATATCTGATCAGTTAGAAATCAGCTGTTCCACCTTCCATTAAATCATTTAAGTGGAACAGCTGACCAACATGACCAGATCAGACCATCCTAGCAAGTTCAGCCCAACAGCAGAACCTCAAGATGAGTAAAGCAGAGCAGATCTAGATTATTATCTGATTGTTTCCAATAATGTATTCATATTCGGTTCATATTCAGAATGCTCCTAATAACTACCAAATTTCCCCACTCTCCGTCTTAATTCAGACCCAGTGGTTCTGGATCCAAACACTGCTCCTGCAGACTTCTCCATATCAGAAGACCTGGCGTCTGTAGGAAAGTCAAGGCATGACCGTCCTATCTCTGTACACCACCGGGGGAACCATCTGGTTCTAGGATCTAAAGGGTACACTGATGATGACTCCCACTGCTGGGACATTGAAGTCGGAGACAGCAAGCACTGGACCATAGGGGTGTGTCAGCGCTCAGTTGAGATAAACCGTCCTGCAAAACCACTGAGTCCTGACAATGGCTTTTGGAGTCTCCGTCGTCAAGGGGAGTCCTACAGGCTCCTGGTCTCCAAATCCAACTCGTTCCGGCTGAAAAGGAAGCTCCGAATGGTGCGGGTCTGTCTGGGATGGCAGTTCACTCTGCACAAGCCGAACATGTGGAAGGGGCTGAGGATGCTGAGCTTTCTAGATGCTGGGGATAATTCCTTAATAGCATTTACTAGCGTGCCCACGGGGGTGGAGCTATTTCCATTCCTGATTCCAGAAGAGCGATTTTCTCGACTGCGCATTGCTCCTGTTAATGTGATCCAGACTGTGGAGCACACATTTCCCTTGGAAAGCAGAGAAACTATGGGCACTGTTTTTGCTATATTTATGATGATAGTGTGTTTAATAATTGGAATGTTTCTCAATAAAGAGTGAAAGGGTGCAGACTGAAGAGCCACCTCTTTTAAGAGTACTTAAGCAGAGTGTAGAGTATGTGTAGGGTATCGTGGTCTCCATACTGACTTCTGTATTTAGTAGTATCTAGATTAGAGGGATCTGTTGGACTCTAGCCTAAACTAGCTAAGGGTATTTGTCTGAGTGAACAGTGAAGCACTTTTGTAAGTCGCTCTGGAGAAGAGCATCTAAATGTCTTAAATGTAAATGAAAATAAAAAAACATCCAAATTTTAAATACATACATTTAGACATTTTTGGCTATATTTCCTTATATTCTTCATCTTTGTTATTGTTAGCATGTCTGTTTTACTTTCTGACTATTCTTCTACTTTTTTCATTTCCTTTTTCTCCTTATCCTCACTTTTCTGCTGGATTTTTGCTGCGTAACCCCTCATCCCTCAGTTCCGAGATTGTTGTGTCTGATTGTGCAATTCTTCATTGTTTCTGCCTAGGATATGGATAGGATATGCATATGGAATTTTTCCCCATAGAAATGCATAAACCAACAGGGTGCAAACATTTGGGTTCCCACTTTTTATGTCACACTGATACAAATACACTAGTAACACCTAATGAACCACACAGGATACCACAGCAACCACTTGGCAACCACCTGAAACACCACAGCCCCATCTGGGACACCTTATGATCAGCCTATCAAGTACCTATCGACACCATACAATAGCAATCACTCTGCAATGTGGTAGTATGTATCTAACATGCACCTAGCATTATCCTTGCAACCACCTAGCAACAGCTTAGCAACACTATAGCAACCCATTGGATACCATTTCAACCACATAGCAAGAGACTAGTTTAAGCCGTGCAATATCATTTTTAGCCTCCTAAATAAAACTTTACAAATTTACAGTAATTTCAGCTTGGCTCTGTTGTGTGTTGTAGTATAATGTAAAGGCCATTCCACTAAAGAATGAACTGGACAAACCTTGGTTTATCAATCATGATAAAAATATGTTTTATTTTATGTCTTTATCAATTTAAAGTCTTTATATAAAAAAAATGAAAGCGGAATGATAAAGGTCATGGTGCAACCACATTAAAATAAACTTAATTAATAACCCATAATAAAATAACAACACAAAATAAACAGTTATACATCTGAATGCTTATTCATTTAACCTGGATTCACCTGTACCTACTCATACTGTACCTTCTAAGCTAAATATTCAAAATATATAGTCCAGGACTAGGCTTCATCCATGTTTGGAAAACCAACAGATATTATGTGACATAATAACATAATTATTATCCCATTACAATGACAAGAATAGTTAATAATTAATTAATATTTTCAGGTAATACTGTAAAAATATATGAAACAAACCATACAAAATGAATCTCTATACTTTATATACAACATCCTTTAAAGCCTTGAGAGAGAAGACAGGCTCTAAATGAACATGGTCACATCTGATGGTTAACTGGCAGTTTTAGCTCTAAATATTAATATAAGCAATCACAACAAAACTCTATATACAGTTTCCCACCACACAGGATGCTGATGTTGAGCTCATTATAAGAATATGTATAACACTACTGTAGATGATCAGATAAAAAATGTCATCATCAAAAAGCAGAAAGTCATGAACATTACTCATTTACAGGCTACAGAATAACTGTGTGTAAGAAAATTAGGCGTCAATATCATCATCATCATCATCATCACCACCGTCATCATTCTTCATCATAACAAAATAAAAAAAACATAAAATCACAATACTGAATCAGATTGCTTGATGTTGGGATTTAGGCTCTGATACACTGAATTTGATTGGTTAGTGTTGGGGTTTAGACCCCAGTAGACTAAATCTGATTGGTTGGTGTTGAGGTTTAAACTCTGGTAGACTCATTCTAACTGTTTGTAGGGGTTTAGACCCTGGCAGACTGAATCTGATTGGTTGGTGTTGAGTTTTAAGCTCTGGTAGACTGAGTCTGATTGGTTGGGGCCAGGGCTTAGGCTCTGGTAGACTGAATCTGATTGCTTGGTGTTGGGGTTTAAACTCTGTTAGACTCAGTCTAACTGTTTGTAGGGGTTTAGACCCTGGCAGACTGAATCTAATTGGTTGGTGTTGGGGTTTAGGCTCTGGTAGACTGAATCTAATTGGTTAGTGTCTGGGTTTAGGCTCTGGTAGACTGAGTCTGATTGGTTGGTGTCTGGGTTTATCCTCTGGTACACTGAGTCTGATCGGTTGGTGTTGGGTTTTAAGCTCTGGTAGACTGAGTCTGATTGGTTGGGGCCAGGGCTTAGGCTCTGGTAGACTGAATATGATTGGTTGGTGCCAGGGTTTAGGCTCTGGTAGACTGAATCTGATTGGTTGGTGTTGGGTATTAGGCTCTGGTAGACTGATTCTGATTGGTTGGTGTCTGGGTTTAGGCTCTGGTAGACTGAGTCTGATGGCTTGGTGTTGGGGTTTAGATACTGGTGTGTTGGACCCATACTGATGTTGATTCGGTTTCTGGGTGGATCATTTTCATAATCACCATCTGTCTGAAATCGCAACACAAAATGCTCATAAAATATTATAATATTGATAGATTATAAAAAAAATGCATCCATAATATTCTTGGATCCATGATAATTAAATACACAGTAAGGAGTCAATTTGCATCTGAGCTTCTTTACTCACTGTTTTATTTGTTTGTGTTCCGGGAAAGGAAGATCCTGCAGACAGGAGAAATCACACAGAACATATGATTAAGACTTCAGGGAGTCTATAATAATGAAGAGACGATTACAGAAACAAAATATGCATAGTTTGCATAGTTTAAAATACACTATATGTCCAAATATTTCTCTACATCCCATCTAATGAACACATTCAGCTACTTTAAGTTGAACTAATTGCTGACACAGATGTGCAAATGCACACACACAGCTTGTCTAGTCCCTGTGGAGAAGTACTGCCAATAGAATAAGACTCTCTGGAGCAGATCAACATCATGACCCTATTGGCTCCATGCTGCCTAATGCCAGGCGTAGGCTAGAGAGGTGTAAAGCCCCCCAGCATTGAGGAGCTGTGGAGCAGTGGAAGAACTGGGTTCTCTGGAATGATGGATAGTGGAGCTCCATCCAGTACTTTTAGGATGACTTGGGGAGTTAAGGAATGAGGTGACGTAGTGATCATTCAACATCCTGGTGCTTTCATGTATTAAATATTTAAATATTCTAAATTCACCATGCAAATGAAACAGTTCTATCTAGTAAAACATGTTCTACCTGGTGCAGATTTCTTTTTTGTAAAGCAAATGACCAGCAGGAATGTAAAAACCAGCAATGCAGCAGACACGCCCACAGCAGTGTAGACTCCCACAGCTAAAGATGAATCTGCCAAAACTGAACATACCATGTCTGAGCCTGACATTAGGTCAAAGATTCTTGGAGTATCTCCAGGTACTTTGACATTACTTATCATTTTAATAAATAGAATGATGATATTTGCTCACAGTTTACACTGAGTCGTATTCTCAATGTCTGGGAAGTGTAACTAATACTCCCTTCAGTGGTCTCAACTCCACACCAGTAAACTCCTGCATCGGTGCTGGTCAGATTGTTGATGGACACTTTGAGCAATCCTACTTGACTGTGGTCAGATAAAGAATACTTCCCTGTAGCACTGATGCCTTGGCAGATGTGATCCTCGTCCTCCTTGCAGAAGTGTTTTGGATTAGATCGGTATGTTGGTGGATAATGACAGGTGATGTTAACAGTTTTACCAAGATAACCAGTCTGTGAGACCACCTTTCCACAACAAGGATCTGAAAGGTGTGAATACATAGACAATGTAAATAAAGACTTTCTTGGAACAGTTCATTTACATAAAAATGTTTCTTACTGTACCTTCCATCACTTCCATTTTCACTTCTATGTACTGCTCAGTAAACTGTAATACGTCCGTTCCACACCTATAGGTCTCTTCGAGCACATTTCTGACGAACACCATTAGAAACCCTTTACTGGTATCATCGTACAAAGAAATTTCCCCGTTTTGCTGCCATGCATTTTGAACCTTAAGATAAGTCCTCTCAGAGCAACCCTCCTCTGATTCCTTACAGATGAACATGGGCTTGGGTTCTTCCAGAGGGTATTTGAACTTCAGAATTGTTTGGCCTCCTGAGAAGCCCACCACTCTGATAGACCCAACTTTGTCTGTAGGAAAAAGTCAAAACACAGAAGGTCACTCCTCTTACCTCTCTGGAATGTATAATAAAGACCGTGCAATAGAAATAGAGAACTGTCCTAAAGTTAGGAAAGTGTATGTCACTCACTTGCGACACGGAGGTGGATCTCTTTGATCGTCAAAGAGGAGTGTTTAGTCATCATGACACAAAAATAGATTCCAACATCACCATCTCTCATGTTGCTGATGTGCATACTGTAGGTGTTAGCCTCTGTATCATCAAATATGCTTAATCTCTCATCCATGATCAGTGACCCGGTGCTATAGCTTGCCTCGAGAGAAAGGCTCTCGTCCAATTTGTTGAAGGACTTCTTATCCATCTTAAAACGCTCTGGATAGACACATGTGATGCTGACGTTCTTGCCTAGATGACCACCTACAATATCCTGTCTCTTCCTGCCTGAAATGTCTGTCAATCATACAAATTATATTTGTTTATATACTCTGTGTATATTGTACTATGTGAAAAATAATAAATCCAGTCATTGAATCAGATTTCAATTACCTGTTTAAAAAACTACATTAATAGTCTAACCTTTAGAAATCAAAGTAACCAAAGAAATTTTAACTACTTTTAAGCACCATTAGGTTGGTTTAATGTTGTAGTAAATAGGCCAGAATAAGCAGAACTGTTAATGTAAGGTTAATGTAAGAACTATTTGAGACCTGATTTGAGATTTGAATACATATATTATAATGTATACAAGTTCCATGAAATATAGACTCAATTGGAGGAAGCAGTGTTAGTGCTAACTGACCATTAAATAATCATTATTGTCATGCAGAAACCTTGAAAATTGAAACTTTACAACTCAAAAATCCTACATATGGATTTACCACAACCACAGGGTGAGATTACACTACACAGATAAAAGGTAAACACTGCAGTGGCAAAAACTCCAAAAAGAAAAACTAAAGTAACAATTACTTAAACTGCAGTATTTAGTATGTAGTATTTGGTATTTACTTTGCATTACACCCTTCCTTATGGTTGCTACACTTTATACATTATCCATATCCTTTTATACATTATCCATATCCATATGTATCTCTTTACACATTATCAATATAATTTTTACATTATTATTTATATTTGTATATTCTTTTATACATTATCCATATCCTTTTATACATTATCCATACCCATAGACATCTCTTTATACATTAGTCATATCCGTATATCCCTTTATACATTACCCATATCCATATATTTCTCTTTATACATTATATCCATATCCTTTTATACATTATCCATGTTCTTTTATACATTATCTATATTCATATACATCTCTTTATACATTAATCATATATGTATATCCCTTTATACATTATCCATATATATCTTTTTATACATTATCCATATCCTATTAAACGATTAATACATTAGCCATAATCAATTTATGCTTGTGTACATTGTCCAAATGTGTATATCTTTTTATACATTATCCACATCCATAAATCCTTTATACATTATCCATATCCATTAGGAACAATATTAACACTACCCACTCCCCAGCTCTGCATCCATAAGACCTGAGTTTGGTGGGCATGAAGCACTTCAGAAGTGTGTTGCCTTTTCTGGTGTTTACCGTCACTGAAAAAACTGACCATTGCCAAGGCATTGGTTCCCAACCCTGCCCACACTCTGCCCTGTGTATTTGTTTTCCTGTAGTAACACACTAATCCCAACTCAGGAAGGGCTTACTAATTAGCTGATAGCTGGGCCAGGTGAGTTGGGACCAGGGTAAATCTTAAACAGTGCAGGGCAGGGGGTTGACTCCGGTATAATCACCCAGCATAAACTGAAGGCTTTCTGTTCTTACTGGTCTCCTGCTTCCCAACACTGCTTCTGGAGGACCAGGTGGACCACAATGCCTCCACCTTATGTGGAGTGCTTTTATCAGAGTGCTCTTCTACT
Organism: Salminus brasiliensis; assembly: GCF_030463535.1. Taxonomy (NCBI): domain Eukaryota; kingdom Metazoa; phylum Chordata; class Actinopteri; order Characiformes; family Bryconidae; genus Salminus; species Salminus brasiliensis. The sequence continues at coordinate 34,015,925 of NC_132892.1, forward strand.
GAAATTGTTTAAGTTGGACAACAGGCAAACATGTTTTTGTGGTTTAGAAAAGCAGAGCCACATTGACGAGAAGCTTTGTCTGCACTCCAGCCAGGATTCACCATGGCAATATATGGCGCTGTGATGCACCCTGTCCCTGATAGCAATGTTGACTGGGCCCAAACTGAGGCCACATCTGGCATCTCCTAGTTATCTATTGGCCAGATGTGGCTGCTAGAAGTTTTAAAAACTAGATCTAGTTATCAAACTAGATGAGAGGTCATTCCAAGTGTTAGGTGGGCCACATCAATGTTGCTATCAGGGTGTCCCCCAGACTAGCTCCATCAGGGTTTCCTCAATTCTCAGCATGAACTAATGACCATACACCAAATACATTGAGCAGTCAGCTCAGGAAGGCAAGGAACACATTGGAGATATATTCCCAGCCCATTCCCAGTGCTAGTCTTCAAGTCCACAGAGGTGCTCAGTCCTGTAAACAGTAGACTTGCATGTTTGTTTAAGAGGGTGAGATGCTATGTGGTCTTGAATAAAGGCTGATTGACCACAAGTGCTGGTAATTTCCTGTTTCTCTGAAACAAACAACGGAGAAAGAGAGTGCATGCATCAGGGGCTACCTTTACACCCATTGTCAGGAAATGATGCAAATGTGCTCTTTACTGGTCTTTGCTCTAAACCAGTAAACTATCCCATCACGGACCTCAAATTCTGATCTGTACTCTTTAAATCAAGTTGGTTTAGATAATTACCAATTGACTCTCCCTCCATAGTGAATTGCTGTGCAATCAAAACTCAATGTTAAATTTGGTAGTTATGAGTAAGTAGAGTCACTTACCGGAGATGAGGTAGAGGGTGAAAATGAGAAGGATCTTCATCCTAAATGAAATGTCAGCACCAGTGACCTTCAGATAAACCCAGATTCACTCTAATTTTGCTTTCATTGACCTTAAAGTGAGAGTTATAAGTGTCTCTTTGGTGCCTCTTTGGTTTCCTGCATAGAAGTAGCTCAACTCAACCTCATTTAGCTCCTCCCACTGTAGTGTTTTGTGGTCATCAAATGGTGAAAAAAAACAATGCCAGTGAACAAAACAAAGATCTCGACAAATAGAGCATCAATGCAGATCGCTGATATTTACCTTTTTACTTCTCTCAATAGGAAACAAGGGTACCTGATGTGACTTCCTAAATTCTAGTGTGACCAGAGAACCTTCAGACCTGTTCAGCATACAATCTTGTCTTTCAGTCCATCTACTGTCCAGGGATGAAGACTTTCTTCTAGATTTTGGAGGAGCATTGCCATGGGGATTTAATTGCATTCAAATCTTAGAACCTTACTGAGGCCAGGATATTGGATGATCACCACCCAGCTCATCCCAAAAGTACTGGATGGAGCTCCAACACCATCATTCCACAGAACACAGTTCTTCCACTGCTCCACAGCTCCTCAATGCTGGGGGGCTTTATACCCCTCTAGCCCACACCTGGCATTAGGCAGCATGGTGCTAATAGGTTCATGTTTATCTGCCCTAGAGTCCTGTTCTATTGGCAGTAGTTCTCCATGTGGTCTAGACAAGCTGTGTGTGTGTGCATTTGCACATCTGTCTCAGCAATAGGTGCAGCTTAAAGTAGCTGAATGCGTTCAATAGAAGGGGTGTCCACAAACCTTCAGACATATAGTGTTTCACTGTGGACCACTCCTTAACATTCCAAACATTGCTATAAAGCAGGCACAAGATATTTTTAATGTATCTCATCTTGCCAACAATATTCTGTTTTTCTGTTTGTGAGGTCCACTGTAAAGCTTTTAACTGATTTGGTGAGAGTTAATTTAAGAGTATCTCTATCTACTTAGTAATTCTAAAGCTACATTTCTGCCACAAGAGGGCAGCATTAACAAAGATATTGGATTCATGACTGAATGCTAAGAAAGATGTGTATTGTGGTATTTACAATTTATTTCTTTCCTTGGTTAAATTCTGTGCACTGAAGATGGACATAAAATTGCTAATATTCATTTTTGATTAAAAGAAAAGAAAGACAAGAATTTAGAGTTTTTTGTGATTTTCTAAAAATCAACACAATAAAAAAAATACATACTGTTAAAATATATACAAATGGTCAAAAACATACATACATCCACTTACATTATTAATTCAGTGGTGCTGAAAGTTTCAAAATATATTCTAACTTGTCAAGATCTAGACCTTTTAATTTCCTGCTAGTGATCATGATGGAGTATTGTGGAATATTTTAACATAAAAAAGTCTGAAAATTATGCATAAAAATCACTACAGCTCAGATGTCGATGAAATGCAGGTTTAAAACTTTATTCAAACAAAGTTTCCAAAGAAGGTTTAAAGACTAAGGCAGTTATCACAACAAAAAAGATGCATAGGGGTAGCCCTTATCCAGAACTTTGACTTCCCTTGTTTAGATAATTAATATCTATCTATCTATCTATCTATCTATCTATCTATCTATCTAAATCTAGTCTAATGCATTAGCCTGAGATAGTCAGTGTTCCTAAAGGCAGTCTGAATAAGTCTGATTCTGTATATGGTTTATATAGAGCCCTTATCTAGAATTCTGGACTAAGACTACCCCTACGCACATTTTTTGTTGTCATTGTGGTTGATTTAGTTCAGCATATATCCAATCAAAAATTTACTTTTAGGTGACCTACTTCTCATCATAGTTTTGCTTAGATCTGAAACTGCTATGACTGCATTTTTAAAAATATGCTGACATCCTCAAAATCTGGCCAGCCACAGTTGTGCATGTCCTTGGTTTAGCAGGTGTCTGCTGAGATGTATTCAATTTTTTATATTTTTTTTATATTTCCCTCGTAAATCTAAAAGGTCCAGATTCCATTAAACTGTCACCCTACTCATATTCCAGGCTGGGCAGCCCTAGGTGTCTTGTCCTAAGGCCTGGTTGCTCATACACATTTTAAATGCTTTTAATCAAATCATTCAAACACAACTGGTAGCTTCTCTGAGTCCCTACAAAAAAGGGTTTGACTGACAGCACTCTTTGAATTAACTGACACACAGTACAATGGGAAAGCTCAAGAAGCTCAGAGCAGATCTGAACAGGAACATTTCTGCAGATTACAAGATCATCAACAATCATCAGTAAGAACATATTATTGGGAGGTGTAGACACCATTAAGGCACTGGCCTGGAACTGGGAGGTGCTGATTCATCAGTGTCACAAGCAAGCTTAGGAACATTTTCAGTCTTAGGAAGCATTAATAAAGAAAAATGCATCAATCTGTGTGAGTTCAGCAGAACAGAAAGTCTAAATAATATACTTGATGATATTAGCTAGTAGATGTGTTTAGTCACAAAAAACAACAACAACAACAACAACAACAATAATAACAATAAAAATAAGTTGATATACATGAATACGTCTTATAATAGATACACATGTTCAAATATTTGTGGAGACCCCTTCTAATAAATGCAATACATTTAGTCACTTTAAGCTGCCTCCATTGCTCACATAGGTGTGAAAATGCACACACAAATTGTCTAGTCCATGCCCCCCAGCATTGATTTGTAGAGCAGTGGAACAATTGTGTTCTCTGGAATGAAACTTTTGGGATGAGTTGGGGATGATGAGGTTGGGTGGTGATCATAATCCAACATCCTGACCTCACTAATGCTCTTGTCGCTGAATGCAATTAAAGCAATGCTTCTTAAATATCTAAAAGTCTTCTTCTCTGGACAGTTGAGAAGGTCACTCCAACAAAAGCAGGAAAAATTCTTAAACTCTTAATACACTTGATTTCAGAAGACACAATGAATGAGCAGGTGTCCCAATACTTTTGTCTATATATTGTATTTAGACCACATTTTAGAGGATTTCACTCTTTCACTTTTTCGCAGTGCACAGAGATTAATCCACTTGTACTGCCAGTAAATACTGATGGCAACCTTTTAGCTCATTGACATTCAATAGGATTCAGAGGGGATTATGGGTACCTGTGTGGTAACATGCATTGTGCTGGAAGGATCAGATGGGGTTACTGGTGAGCTTGCATTAATACCATTAGGAAGATCATAAGGTACTGGAGTAGCTTGCACTGTATCCAAACAATCAGATGGGATTGTGGGTAACTGTGCAGTGGCATACACCGATTTTAGGGGATCAGTGGGGGTTGTGGGTAACTGTGCAGTGGCATAAACAGACTTTAGGGTATCAGTGGGGGTTGTGGGTAACTGTGCAGTGGCATACACAGATTTTAGGGGATCAGTGGGGGTTGTGGGTAACTGTGCAGTGGCATAAACAGACTTTAGGGTATCAGTGGGGGTTGTGGGTAACTGTGCAGTGGAATACACAGACTTTAGGGGATCCGAGTAGGCTGGGGGTTGTTGAACAGTAGCATAAAGGTGAGTTGCCTCAGTGTCTAAATGACGCCTGGTGTCTTTAATCTCTTCATAGTCTGGCATAATCTGAGGGGAGAGAGAGATATGTTGGAAGAAACACATAAAACCTCATCCAGCTGGAAGATAATTAAACTAAACAGTTCAACTGTGGATGGATACATTATCCTCTGTTGTCAAACATCAATAAATACTCACTTCTGAATTGCTTCCTACATCTCTCCTGTTTGATGAAGAGGTGAAACCTGTGCAACACAATATGTGGCATTAGACAAAGGTAGATAAAAATATTAGAATTAAAATTATTGTCCAAATGTCCAAAACCTCATAACAAGGAATCTAATATGTGGATCAGTGACTGGAACTATATTCACTCAACCAATTATGATCAAAAATGCCATCTTGGAATGGCCTTTTAAATAAATGGAGAACACATAATTCCAGTCCACCAAACCAAAGAAATCTCTGCCCTGTAAGTTACTTCCCAGTGTGGCCAACTAACATGTCTTTCCTTGTAGTTGCTACATTGTTGGATTTAATGCTGAAAGTATGTAAAATAAATGAAGGCCCATGCTGAATGTTAATGCTAATAACTGTTTAATTACATATGAACAACCTACTAATAGCATAACTACTGCTAGTGTATTAACTGTTAGACAGATTACACATGTGTATTAGCTATAAAAGCATGTTCTCTTCATTGTAACTCTACACATGTAGTTCCAGGGGAGCTCCGTGCAGATTTGAGAAGCTAGTGGTCTGACATGGTCCATGACTTGTCCAAGATGAGACAAAAATTGAACTTTTTGCCAAGGCACATCAACTCTATGTTTACAGATGGAAAAATGAAGCATATCAAGAAAAGAACACTGTCCCTACTGTGAAACATGGAGGAGGCTCTGTTATGTTCTGGGGCAGCTTTGCTGCATCTGGCACAGGGTGTCTTGAATTTGTGCAGGATACAATGAAATCTCAAGACTATCAAGGGATTCTAGAGAAAAAATGTGCTGCCCAGTGTCAGAAAGCTTGGTCTCAGTTGCAGGTCATGGGTCTTGCAACAGGATAATGACCTAAAACACACAGCTAAAACACCCAAGAATTGCTAAGAGGAAAACATTGGACTATTCTGAAGTGGCCTTCTATAAGCCCTGACCTAAATCCTATTGAGCATCTTTGGAAGGAGCTGAAACATGCCGTCTGGAAAAGGCACCCTTCACACCTGAGACAACTGGAGCAGTTGGCTCATGAGGAGTGGGCCAAAATACCTGCTGAGAGGTGCAGAAGTCTCACAGACAGTTACAGGAATCGTTTGATTGCAGTGATTGCCTCAAAAGGTTGTGCAACAAAATATTAATTTATGGGTACCATCGTTTCTGTCCAGGCCTGTTTCAGGAGTTTATTTTTTTAATAATTCTGTTGAAATATGGTTGAAAAGCAATGTCTGACTTTCATTTGTTAATTTTTATAGCATTTTTATTTATTATTACTTTTGTCAGATTCAAGTTATTTCTTTGACCATTGTCACATTGGGTTTTCCTTTCAATAACCGAGGGGTACCAACAATTGTGTCCACATATGTATGTATCCTTTCATACAGGAATCCATACTGTAGATCTAATCATCTATGGTGAATCAGTAAGAATACAAGATGATTGGACTGCAGTAAACAGAATTCAGGTGCTAGATAGGATAAACTATCTATTCTCCTGTGAAGTCTTTTCCTTCATACATTCTTATTTCTTATTAGGTAAAAGGAACTGAAATGCTTGTTCAACCTTCTGTCAGTAGGTGCATCAACTTTCTACCATATTTTTCCTGAATATGTGTGTATATATGTGAAAAGAACCTTGTTTTTTGATGCATCTGTAAAAGATCAGTGTCAATCCTCCAATCAGCAGCAAAACCGCACAGACACTCACAATGATAATGACGAAGGAACCTGGAATTGAGAGACAGAAAAAACTGGTGCTTTATCACAACCAAAACAGTCAGCTTCAGATCTACAGTTAAAAGAATGTTCCAATCTTTCAGTCAACTTCAATGTTCAGGAACCCTGAAGACCTCCAGTTTCAAGTAATATAAACATCTTTTGACATAAAAGCCAAACTGCCAACACATTGTCAATGGCTACCAAGATAGTAGAGCCCTGCCCCAATGCCACCTCTGTCAGTTTCACTGATGATGGGCAAAGCTGGTCAACACCCTAAGGAGAGTTCTGTGTTGCAATGGCGACAGTGACAGATTCAATGTCTCCATGCACTGGTAATGATTGTGGCTCTTCAGGTCCAGTTCTATAGATCAGGTTTTTAGAATCCCAGTAGTACATAAATGGAAATGATGTATATTATTTACACGTAATGAGGAAACACAGAACAGGATACACAACAATTATGTGTTTTGTCTTGTTTATCTTCATTTTCTACTTTTTGTTCTTCTTGTTGATCTTCTACTTCTTGTTTTTCTTGTTTCTACTGCTTGTTAATCTTCTATTTGTTCTACTTCATCTTATTCTTCTTCTACTCCATCTTTTTCAAGTCAAGTCAAGTCAAGTCAAGTGGGTTTATTGTCATTTCAACTACATACAGAGTACACAGTGAAACGAAACAACGTTCCTCCCGGACCATGGTGCAACATAGACAGTGCATACAAGACACAAGTGCAACACAAACAAACAAGTGCGGACAGACAACACAGTACAGACAGAGGATAATAAATAATGACTGTAGTGTGCAAGTTGTGCAATGTGCGATAAATAGAGTCCAGTGAGGTAGTAAAGTTATCAGTGCAAATGCTTGTGCAAAAAATGCTTCCCATGTTATCTGGGATAAATGGTTGGAAAGAGAGAGAGAGGGAGAGAGAGAGAGAGAGAGAGAGAGAGAGAGGGAGAGTGTAAGATATCAGTTCAGGAGTTGAGTTGTGTTGAGGAGTCTGATGGCTTGGGGGAAGAAGCTGTTGCAGAGTCTGGTCGTGTTGGACCGGATGCTGCGGTACCTTCTTCCTGATGGCAGGAGGGAGAACAGACTGTGTGAAGGGTGGGTGGAGTCATCCACAATGCTGGTTGCTTTGCGGATGCAGCGGGTGGTGTAAATGTCCATGACGGAGGGGAGAGAGACTCCGATGATCTTCTCAGCTGTCCTCACAATGCGTTGGAGGGACTTGCGGTCAGAGGCTGTGCAGGTCCCAAACCAGGCAGTGATGCAGCTGCTTGGGATGCTCTCTATGGTTCCCCTATAGAAGAGGGTGAGGATGGGTGGAGGGAGACGGGCCTTTCTCAGCTTCCGGAGGAAGTAGAGACGCTGTTGGGCTTTCTTGGCTGTAGAGCTGGTGTTCAGGGACCAAGTGAGGTTCTCCGCTAGGTGGACACCAAGGAACTTGGTGCTCTTAACGGCTCCCTTGTTCATCTTCTTTTATTTCTTGCTCTTTTTGTTCATCTGAATCTTCTTCTACTTTGTCTTCTTACTCATCTTGTACTTCTTGTTCTTCTTCTGGTTTATCATCTTCTACTTCTTATTCATATTCTCCTACCACTCATTTCTTTTGTTCATACAAATGAAGCACACAAACATTTACATTGAAACTAACAGTAGAAGAACAGTAGAAGAGCTGTATTTACTTATTTACTTATTATGTTTATTGTGGTTTCCTCTATATTTTGGTGTTCATGATGATAGAGTACACAAGTGTTAATCAGTGTTCATATATCAGCAGATATGAAAACAGTGAAAACAAAAAGCATGTTAATGACCACTGAAAGCTAAAGTAGAAAGTATAAAATGGTCAAACATTTCTAAAGATTTTAGTTGCCACAAATAAATAAAAAAACATAACATTCAGTTGTTCTGCATCATGAAAATAACATATCTCTAAATTGTGACTAATCAGGCTGATCTGTGACTAATGTATGTATTGTCATTGTGTTTTTGTCTTGATCAAGGTCATATTCAATTATTGTGATAATTGTAGTGTTCAGAGGTGATAACATGTTGATAAATATGTAAACACAGACAATATACAATGTTAATGAATACTGTCAGATATCAGTGATTACATCCAATACATTTGTGTACTGAACTGAGATGATCTTTGCCAGGAACGTGCACAAACAGACCCCTTGAGGTGTTCAAGCACCTGCTCTTTTGCTCTGGATGAGAAAAGTGCCCTTTTTTGCTGGAGCCCAAATTTTTTCTTCATTCCTCAAATTTAAAAATATAATAATTTCCCTCCCTGTCATTAATTCCCCACAAGAGTGTTTTGATATTAATGGGCATTTATTTGAGTTCTTGTGAGAAAGTCTGCAGACAGTTGGGTAATGGCAGTGTTTGTGCAATCCCTGACATTTGGTGCAAAATTACCCACAATACTTAAAGTTATAGCATAGCTGAAAACATTATGTGGCTACTGGCTCGACGGAAGGCAAAAAAATCATACAGAGCATCCATGCATTACATATAGCCTACACATTTTGTACTAATGAGTCATGAAGTATGTGAGTACAAAGCCTTGTTTCGTTATGAAAAAGTGAACACAATTGCCTGCCTGTTTTTCATTGATTTATGCAATTTGAGTTTATTGAGTTATTTGATTAGATGTATCTTGGTTGTGTTAACAAAAACAAAAATATATTAGTAAAATAATTTCAATTCCAAGTTAAATATCCTACTGTGTGTTTTTATTTTCCAAATGGTGATGGCTGTCCCCCAAAATAAATAAGATAGGGCAACGAAAACAGAAACAACAAAGCAAAACAAAACTAGGGGTACAGCAATCTAATGTACAGAACTAGAAAGCAAACATATAACATGACAACTGGGCTTCGGTAAAACAGGGAGGCAAAAAGTAGGGATGAAACAAAACAGACCTAGATTACCAGGGCAGACAGGGACAACAGACTTAACAAGGACAACCAAACAGGCAACGGCAAGATTAGTATACTTTCCCTTTAAGCAGACCACGGAAGTGGTACAGAGATTGCAACAGAGATAATTCACTGCAAAGTGTGCGAACAAAGACGCGTTTTAAGAAGCCCCGGTCTTAGGTGTTCTGAATTGGGTTAACGAGGGAAGCCGGCCTCCTTATTTGGGTTTAGAGCCAGAGTCCTGGGATCGCCCTGGGGAGAACATGTTAACTAGGGCCTGACAGCACATGGCTGATCTTTGCTGATGTAAGACAAAATCCCTGAAATTTAAAGATTCCTCATAAACTGATCCAATCACAGATCTCTACACTTCTTAGTTCATAATAACATACAAGTATCTGGAATACCAGAACCTTAACTCGATGGTGAATGGAAATTAAGCTAATGAGAAACTGACCCAGAACGTGAGATCATGTTGTACTGAATAGGAGTTTTCCTGTTATGAGCTGTTCAATGATCACACTCTCTGTAATGAAATAAACAAAGGTAATAAAGTCATGTTTCTCACCAGAAACCTGCAGCTGGATCTCTGTGTAGCGGGTGTAATAACTGACTGGCTCTCCTCCAGCACTCACTGCACAGGAATAAACTCCTCCATCCTCTTCTCTCACATCACTGATTCTCACACTGACCACTTTAGAGCTTTTGTCATCAGAGATGGAGAATCTGTCTTTCTGAGAGTCTGAGGAACGGATCACTTCTCTATATAATTGACCATATTGTTTGTAGAGAAACTTGGTTTTATTCTGAAGCTCCCCTGGATAGAAACAGTTGATGGTGACGGTCTCTCCCAGATAACCAGTCACAGTCTTTGACCTTAAACAACAGGAATCTGTCAATCATATAAAGCTGATCAGTTTATCTGTAAATTGTTTTTTGCAGACATCATACAAACATCTCAGCAGCTCCATAACTGAGGAGTCACACATGATGTGTGATATTAAAATAAGCTCCTCTCCACCAATTACAGAGCTCATCTTTTCACTTATTAATATTCAGGACATCTCTACTACAGTATTTAATAACTGTCATGCCTGATACTGACTATGTAGTTTAACGGACGAGCTTCTCTCACTCAGTCAATTTACTAGCACCTACTCAACACTGCAGCTCCCAGAATGTTGAGCACATGGATCCGGATTCAACCAATTACAGGACATTATCCCCTTTGTTATTCCCAGAATTCTTTAGAATTCTAATTTGTTTCATCTGTGTTATCTTACGCCTGCCTTCAGAAGCCAATCTGTGTAGTCTATGCTTTGGGAAGTATTGCCACTGTTTCCCAGCAACATACTAAGCGGTCTTCCTGTGTTTGCTCACTTCCGGTTTTGACCCTTTTTCTAGTTTCTGACTCCGGTTTCTGCTTTGTTCTTCTGCCTTGTTTATGTTTTTTTTTTCTGGTTTCTCCTTTTTCTGGTTTCCCTTTTGGTTTATGTTTTCACTCTGATGTTTTGGTTGTGTTTTCTGCTGGCTTTGACCCACACCTGGATTCCAACTACATTATCTGGTTTTGCCCTCCATTAATAATGCCTCTTTGAATTTTTACAGACTCCAGTGTGTTACAAAATGGTAATTATAGTAAACTGAACTGTAATGTTAAAATGAATTAATTATGAATATGAATGATTTTGTTGTATGAAATTAAACTAGTTTAAAAGAAATTGTCACCTTTTTTCACCACCAGGTTCACATCATAACTCCAGTCTCCAGCTTCTGCACATCGATATAATCCAGAATCCCATGAACTCAGGTGTCTGATGGTTGCTGTGAGGGCTCCCACAGGGTTATCCACCAGAGAAAATCTGCCTCTATTAACCCCTGTGTTAAACTGTCCAAATGGAGTAAGTATTGAATTTCCACACTCTTGCGGTGTTCTCAGTTTACAAAAATTCTTCTGTGCTCCTGCAGAGTTCTGGTATTGGCAGGTTATTTTAACTTCTCCTCCTGGAAAGCCAATCACATCAAAGCAGCCCACAGGACCTGCCAATGACATTCAACACTTCACTCATCTCTCTGATCTCAACACAAACATAGCAAAACTTTATAATAACATTTATTAAAGAATCTTAAACTGTGATTCACTGTCAACAAAATATGAATTCATCACAGTTACAAAAGTGTCCAAATGATTGATCATGTCAAATTGAGATGTGTAATTCTATTTACGGATGCACACATTAATTTATAGAACATTACTTTCAATAAATAATGAGTTTTCAACATCAATATCATTGTTTTCTTTTGAACAGCTATGCCTCATATACTTTATCTGGTATCCAGTTATAAAAACATGGTTTAAAATAACTAAGAATAGATAACACAAGCTGATAAAACTGCTGTTATCAGTGTTATAAAGTGTATATTATTTAATTATAGAACTTATATATAGACCTATTGCAATATGGGACTTTAAGAGCAGAACTTTGTAACGCTGCTTAAATCATATGAGGGGCAGTGGTGGCTCAGCGGTTAGAGCGCCGGGATATCGATAACAGGGTTGTGGGTTCGATTCCCGGGCTCGGCAAGCTGCCACTGTTGGGCCCTTGAGCAAGGCCCTTTACCCTCTCTGCTCCCCGGGCGCTGGAGTTGGCTGCCCACCGCTCTGGGTGTGTGTGTGTACTCACTGCCCCTAACACGTGTGTGTGTGTGTGAGTGTGTGTTCACTACCAGATGGGTTAAATGCGGAGGACACATTTCGCTGTACAGTCCACACTGTACAGTGACGAATACGTGCACCTTTATCCTTTTATCTTTTATCCTTTTATAAGTGTTAATTCCTGTAGTATGACTACAGAAACTATGATTCACTATCAGCAAAATATTAATTCATTACAGTTACAAAAGTGTTTGCAAATGACTGATCGTCAAATTATCAAATTTACTGATAATCTCTGTGATGGTTTCCATACATGGCACTAAGATCCATACATAATACATTAAAACAAGCTACTTAGTGCTAAAGCAACAGCTTTTAGGCTATTACAGATTATTTTTATTTAAAGTAGTAAATCTGACCTGAGATCAGGTGGAGGGTGAAGAGGAAGATGATCTTCATCCTGGTCTAAACATCAACCTCAGTGACTTTTGGAAAACTCCAGTCCACTATCCTCCAAGTTCTCTTCGCTCTCTTGCACACACACACACACACACACACACAGTGACATACACGCACAGACACACCTGTAAACTTAAAAGAATGCCCACCACAGGATGCTGCGACCACCATGTTTCACTGGAGGAATGGTAGATGATAGGGTGATGAGATGTGTTGGTTTTGCGCCAGACATACCATTTTCCTTAGTTGCCAAAAAGTAGCAGTTTTGGTCTCATCTGACCAGAGACCTTTCCTGCATGCATTCGCTCAAAATGAGCCTTCCTATTTTTGTCTTTAAGTAAAGGCTTTTTCTGGCCCCTCTTCTATAAAACCCACCTCTGTGGAGTGCATTGCTTATTGTACTAGTATGAACAGATACTCCAGTCTCTGCTTGGGAACTCTGCAGCTCCATCAGGTTTACCTTTCGTCTTTGTGCTGCCTCTTGGATTAATGCCTTCCTTGCCCGGAGAGTTTTGGTGGGCGTCCCCTCTCTTGGCAGGTTTGTTGTTTTCTTGTTTACACCAAAACTTTTTAGAGGCTTCGTAATAAAGGGGAGGGGGGGGGGCATACATAAAGATATGCATATGCACATGCACTTTTTTAAATAATTTATAATTTTGTTTTATATATATTTTTCTCATTATACTTCACTATTTGGTGCAGATGCATCACATACAATTCAGATTTTAAAAAGCAGTTTTCATTTCCTTACTAAAATAGTTGATATGAACATTTGGGCACTTAAACATTCCTTAGTGTGCTCATGGTTTGCCAGCCCAAACAAGCCAGGGACTTTGGTCTAGGGGGTACAGTTATACTCTGTTAGATGACTGTGTAGAGTTTGGGATATTCATTTCCATTTCCATGGTGGGGGGCATGTTTTATGACTGATGTTTCCTCCAAATAAAAAGATTTCATGCCATTGAGAGCTAAAAGTAAAGTCTGTGGCAGAAAACCCACAAATCTCCAACCGGAATTCTGCAACCGTAATTGTACTTTGAGCCCAACAAGACTGAATGGCTCTGCTTCACCAATGACTATCAAGACTATCCTCTAAACTTGAGGTGAGAACTTCACAGCCTTCACACTGACTGACGATCTGTTTCACTGTTCATATTCAGCACAAAAACAAACACCACAACACAACCCTTCCTCTTGTAGTCTATGTGTGTCTGACCATCAGTCATACAAAGTACACACCACCACAGCCCACTCCAACAAAGCCAGATGTACTAACCCATTAGAGCTCCTCACACATCTCTCAATCATCTCTGCATCACAATAACAGCAGCAAGATTCACTTCTTTATACATGCACTAAAACTTGGAGAAGATCAGCTGTAATAAAGTCATGTAGATTACTTTGAGGTGAAATATCTGACCTGAGATCTGGAAGAAGGTGGTGATGAGGGGGATCTTCAGCCTTACAGACGCTCAGATGAGCTTCAAGTGTTTGCTCTTCTTCTCCTGAGAGTGAGGTCACTCCATCTCTGCCTCCAGTTTTTTCTGGTTTGGTTGGTTCCTCTTTCTAAGAAGTGGGTTCTGTCAGAGAGTTTAACCTTAATTCTCCTCCCACCACTTACATCATACCAGATAGTATCTCATGCACCACTGAAATTGCTTAATGCTGCTATCTCTCCATCTCTCTCTCTCTCCCTCTCTCTCTCTCTCTCTCATATCTGTGGTCATCTGGAGGTTCTTCTACTGAAATCTGTTCTGCTGAAACAGATCATTGCATCCTCTGTTTTCTGGTTTCTGATTAAGGGAAATGTACACAATATGACACTGTAAAGTAGAATTAGCACATTAGCACTATATATTTGGGATGATGTGGGGTAATCTCATATTTGATTTATTTAAATGTTTCCAATTGCACAATAAGAGGATTAGTGTGTTTCATTCTGAGGTAAAATAACAGGGTGGTAAACAGCCTTGTGTTTTTTACATTTATCAAAAATCACACATCAAACAACAACTGAAATGCTTTAATTTGAAGGTAAGTTGCTTCTCTGGAAATACTAACATAAAGCAGCCTAATGACAATCTAAATGGTCTTATTTTTATCTAAATCTAAAAGTGTATTTTAATCACATCTGATCACCAGTTTTTCTGTGATTTAGTCAGACAGACGTTATCAATCAACTACAGTCTAATTAGACCTCACCGAACTTTGGATATGATGCTACAGGTGAGTCTGGATTGGTGAGCTGCAGTAAAAGCTGATTAGGATATTAGGAAATGTGACATCCTACAGGAGTGCAGATGTACCATTTGGAACAGAGTAACATACTACAGATGCATCTAAATGAACACTGTGACCATAAAAAATTAACAAGTGTGTAAAGTTCAATATTTCACCTGAGATCAACACTGAAGGTGAATCATTAAGATACACTTCAATCCTCTATTTGTTTGCTTCCATTCTTCTCAGTTTGGTTTTAATTATTGTCATCATAATGTGTCACATACTTAACATAGATATCACTGGCTTGTTTGGTTCCTCTTTCTATGGATGAAAGGCTTTCAGACAGCCCTCTTTTTAACACGTAGGGACTTTTTTCGTAGACTCTGCAGTTCTGTTTAAAAACGTTTGTCTTATTCAACAATTATATTTGCCCTGTTTTTATTCTGGATTAAATTTACTTCTACATTGAAAGACCTCAGTGTTTGAAACGTGCCTGCCTTTACTTAGAGTCTACAAACACACTGCCAATCACACCCTTACAGAGACGTCACAAAAACTGTATAATGTTATACTGTAATTATAAACTGATTCAAAAAAATGTCAAATCATTTAATTTAGTCAAATTCATTTCATAATAAATGAATTCATAAAATTCATTTATAGAAACTGTCACTAATTAAGTTAAATAAGACAAAAACAAATAAAAACAAATAAATCATGAATCTCCACTCTAACCTTCATTAAATCTATATTTTAGATTATTCAGGTTAAACCACACTCCTTTCAATGCAGATATACAAGGAGGCTTCAAGAGGACACACAGTGTCACAATGGCTCCCTCTCCTGTCCTGCTCGGCTACTGCACTGGAACATGTGCCCTGTAATGACATTTGGGTTCTCACCTTGCCACTGCCAAGACCCTCCCAGCTCTGCCCTCTTACTGATTCTGATCAGAGACACACCTGATTTTAGTGGAGCTCATTAACACTGCTATACAGACTCCTGGAGATCCTACAGTTCTGAATAGTTTATAAAGCTACTCAACTGTATTGAACTGAAAATTCACGTCAAGTCAAATCAAGTCAAGTGGGTTTTTATTGTCATTTCAACTACATACAGAGTACACAGTGAAATGAAACAACGTTCCTCCAGGACCATGGTGCAACATAGACAGTGCATACAAGACACAAGTGCAACACAAACAAACAAGTGCGGACAGACAATAAAAAAAGAATAATAAATAAATTAGTGTGCATTAGTGTGGGTAGTGTGCAAATTATGCAGTGTGCAATAGGGGCCTGGAACAGAAAAACCATCAGTTCAGTCTCTGGAGTTGAGAAGTCTGATGGCTTGGGGGAAGAAGCTATTGCAGAGTCTGGTCGCATTGGACCGGATGCTGCGGTACCTTCTTCCTGATGGCAGGAGGGAGAACAGTCTGTTTCTGGGTGAAGTCATCCACAATGCTGGTTGCTTTGCGGATGCAGCGGGCAGTGTAAATGTCTATGACGGAGGGGAGAGAGACTCCGATGATCCTCTCAGCTGTCCTCACAATACGTTGGAGGGTCTTGCGGTCAGAGGCTGTGCAGGTCCCAAACCAGGCAGTGATGCAGCTGCTCAGGATGCTCTCTATGGTCCCCCTATAGAAGAGGGTGAGGATGGGTGGAGGGAGACGGGCCAATCTCAGCTTCCAGAGGAAGTAGAGATGCTGCTGGGCTTTCTTGGCTGTAGAGCTGGTGTTCAGGGACCAGGTGAGGTTCTCTGCTAAGTGGACACCAAGGAGGATCTTGGTGGATCTCTACAGAGGAGCCGTTGATGCTGAGCGGAGAGTGGTCGTGTCTTGTTTTCCTGAAGTCAACAATCATTTCCTCGGTCTTGTCTACATTCAAGTGAAGGTTGTTGACTGTACACCAGTCTGTCAGCTGCTGCACCTCCTCTCTGTATGCTGACTCATCGCCTTTGCTGATGAGACCCAGCACAGTTGTATCATCGGCGAACTTTATGATGCTGCTAGAACTGTGTTTCAGCACAGTCATGAGTCAGCAGGGTGAACAGCAGAGGACTCAGTACACTGCCCTGGGGTGCCCCAGTGTTCATTGCGATGGTGCTGGAGATGCTGTCCCCAAACCACACTAACTGGGGCCTCCCCATCAGGAAGTCCAGGATCCAGTTGCAGAGGGGGCTGTTGAGGCCCAGCAAGCTTAACTTCCTGGTTAGATTCTGTGGGATGATGGTGTTGAATGCTGAACTGAAGTCTATGAACAGCATTCTGACGTAGGCATCCTTCTTCTCCAGGTGGGTAAGGGAGAGATGAAGGGTGGTGGTGATGGCATCGTCCGTGGAGCAGTTGAGGCGATATGCAAACTGCAGGGGGTCCAATGAAGAGGGCAGTTGGGTCTTGATGTTCCTCATGACTAGCCTTTTGAAGCACTTCATGATGATGGGCGTTAGAGAAATGGGATGGTAGTCATTGAGTCAAACCATGCATAGAAGTCATTCAGGGTATCAGGGAGGAAGGCATCACTGTCACAGGATGGTGGCATTGTCTTGTAGTTTGTGATTGCCTGGATGCCCAGCCACATGTGCCGCGTGTCACCTGGGTCCTTGAAGTGGCTGTGGATTATCTGGGCATGTGTGTGCTTTGCCTCTCGGATGGCTTGTGACAATTTGGCTCTTGCTTTTCTCAGGGCTGCCTTGTCACCTACTCTGAAGGCAGAGTCGTGGGTCCTAAGTAGCGCAAGCACCTCATCAGTCATCCACGGCTTCTGGTTTGGGCGTGTGGTGATGGTCTTGGAGACAGTGACATCATCAATACACTTGCTGATGTAGCCAGTGACTGATGCTGTATACTCCTTCAAGTTAACAGAGTCACCTTCAGTTGCAGCCTCCCTGAATACTGGTACTGTTACCCAAGGGAACTCCCCAACGGTCCTAGGGGTAATCAGTTGCAATCAGACACACCTGGTGTTCACATCATTTAAAGCTGTGACAAACGGCTAATCTCTCTGACACCTTTGTATAGGGGTGACCGGTATGGTACACTGAAGTGAAAGAAAGAAATCTTGAAAAAAGAAAAAGGGTTAAAAAAGGACTTTAAAGAGAGTTGTGAGAGAAAAAGAGCTGAACATTTCACAGCTTAAGACTCAAGCAGGTCAATGGTGAAAAGAGTCAGTAAGCCAAACTAACAGTAGGCTAAGGTTTAAGTGAGGGAAGTATTGATCCTCAGTTCCTTTATCCACCAGCTCCCCTGGCATGTATCTGACTTCCTTTAGGTGTTTTATAACAAACTGTCTGAGCTAGTCGGAGCCACCGGACCTCTATTGCCAGGGTTGCTGGTTCAAACTCAGCTGGGAGCAGCAGTTCTCCCACAGTACACAAAAGCACCCACACTCACATTAATCACATCCTTTCATTACACATTAAGGCCTGTCCTTACAGGCTTTCCTCTCTGCACTACACAGGTACATGGACTCTGCTTGGTTGGAACTGGAGTCTAGGTTCTGGTATGTGGACTAAAAAGTAAGTACACTCTGATTGGCCTACCAGGTCCTGAGCTGGTAAAAAAACTCTACTTTTGTAAATGCTGCAAAACCTGAGAGACACAATTACTCTATAGCTCTGCTACTGTGGATATTACTCAACTCATGACACTTAACCAGCTGCTTATCTGGGGAAATATAGAGGCAGTCAAATGAAAGAGGCAAGGTAAGAAGTGGTGTATTTAGAGTTTTGTGCTCAAATGAAAGAAGCCATCATATCATAACTACAACATTTCTGAAATGTAGTAATTAAATAACCCCATGGCCTCTGCTCTGTACTCCCAGTGCTCTGTGGTTTAGTTGATTCTTCTTTGTGTGAACTGATCAGAAACACTAACCTCACAGCTACTTCCATCATTTGCATCATTACAGCTGTTGCCTTATGCTGCCCAACCCCTTTTATGTCTGTTGTTGAAGAAGCTGTGGTTTTTCATGAAAAAGCTCACAGCATCCTCTGTTCTGAGGTTGTTTAGGATGGAAGGAACTGGGCAATGTATTCTGATGTCATAACCCCTTGCATTAAACATGAGGTTAGACTTTTATAATAGTAAAACAAATAAATGTAAATAATATAGTTAAGAACACAGTGGGCTCAAAGGACAATTTCCTTGAAAATTATGTTTAGTCCATGACTGATCCCTGTCCAGCATCAATTTTGAAAAGGTGCACTTTTACTTGACATGTGAGACAGCTCACATGAGCCACATAACATAGCTTTGGTTTAAGCAGTGTAAAATAAAAGTAGAGTATGCAGAATTTTCTTTTCAATGCATAAACAAGAGTGGTTAAGGTTCACTGTTTGACACATCTTATCATTAATAAATGCCACTCTAGAACTCCTTTAATTAATGTTTAGGAAATGATTACACAGACATCAAATATTTCAATCTGATTTAAAATAATTTTTCAAACATGTAAGCATTTGAGAAACATGAAGTCAACAATGTGTCCAAACTTTTGACTAGAATCTAAATCTTGAATAAATTCTGTTTAAGACTGACCCTCATGAACTGATTGATGAACTGATGACTGTAGATTTATTCAAACTGGACAATCAGGTTTAAACAGTCAGAGCCTTTTTGTAAGTAAAACTTAACCCCACTTTGAAAATAATACATATTTAATTTTCTTTATTAGATTGAAAAATGACATTATTTTTTACATTATTTTACATAATTACATTATTTCATAATAACATTATTCCATAATAATAACATAATAACTGATGGATGGTTACCAATTAAAATACAAATCAAGCAGAAAATACAAGCAGAATTTGTTTTTCATATATTGTTCATATAACAAAATGATACAAGTTAGAGTCTAAATATACTTACATTACATTAGCATTAGCATCATTTACATTTATTAAAAAGCAGCTGGTTTTGTTCAAAGTAAAATACAACAGACACTAGGTGGAGCAGACATTCAGCAAGAAACTTAGTGATACTAAATGAATCTATCAAGTAAACAGGTTCATCACTAACCAATCAGATGATCAATCAATAATATGGAATTCATATCAGTGTTTAGATTTTGGTTCTAAGTTTGGTGAAACTACAGCTGACTTCTCTTGAAGATTTCAGTGTTGGATTGGTTGATTTTAAGGAGTAGGCTCTGGCAAACTTAATCTGGTTGGTGTTGGGGTTTAGACCCTGACTAAACCTGGTCACTTCACTAGGATTATATCTGTATTAGGCCGAGCCACATATAAATGCAAGTGTAAATTATGCATTTAAACCAGGTACAAATCTGATCTGTCAAACCTCTTCAGGAGGAGGTCTGAGACCCATTTGGCTGCTTTAGGCTCTGGTAGACTGAATCTGATTGGTTGGTGCTGGGGTCTAGACTCTGATAGACTGACTCTGATTGGTGGGTGTTGGGGTTTAGGCTCTGGTAGACTGAATCTGATTGGTTGGTGCTGGGGTCTAGACTCTGATAGACTGACTCTGATTGGTGGGTGTTGGGGTTTAGGCTCTGGTAGACTGAATCTGATTGGTTGGTGTTGGGGTTTAGGCTTTGGTAGACTGACTCTGATTGGTTGGTGTTGGGGTTTAGGCTCTGGTAGACTGAATCTGATTGGTTGGTCTTAAGGTTCACGTTGTGGTAGACCGAATCCACAGCAATGTTCTGATTTTGTGGTGGATCATTTTCATTATTCTCATCAGCCTGGAAATAGAGGAAAACACACACACACACACACACACACACACACACACACAAAATGTAATTAAAATCTTGTTCTTCATATCCTGCATGACTTATACTGCCCTAAACAATAACTGCTCTTGGAGTGTCCAACTCAGGTCCTGGTGATCTGCTACCCTGCTGATTTTAAATACACCATTCCTAGCTCTAATGGTCAGATGATCCTGGAGGTCATGGTTAACTGGATAAGGTGTGTAAGATAAGGGATGTAACTAAGGATGTAATGTAGAGAGCTAAGACTGGCTGAAAGGAAGTGGCGGAAGTCACAACACGACTCCGACCTCCACTCCTATCAGTCTCTTCTCTCCAGGTTTAGAACGGAAGTTGCTGCCGCTAAAGCATCTTACTACAGGGGGAAATTGGAATCCTCTGCATCTGACCCACGCAAACTATTCACCATCTTCTCTCTCCTCAACCCTCCTACTCCCCCACCTCCCACTACCCTGTCTGCAGATGATTTTGTCTCCTTCTTTGAAGAAAAGGTTGACAAGATCCGCTGATCCTTCCCCCCTGCCTCTACCCCCCTCTCTAGACACTGCCCTCCTCCTCCCTCTTCTCTGACTTGCTTCTCTCCTCTTTCCACAGATGACCTCCTACATCTTCTCACCTCCAATAATCCTACCACCTGTCCACTAGACCCTATTCCATCCCCTCTGTTCCAAACAATCGCTCCAAACCTCCTCCCCTTCATCTCCTCTATCATAAACAGCTCTTTGTCATCAGGTCAGGTACCATCGGCCTTCAAGTCTGCCAGAGTCGTGCCCATCCTAAAGAAACCAACTCTGGACAGCTTGGACATCGGCAACTACAGACCTATCTCTCTTCTCTCTTTTCTCTCAAAGATTCTCGAACGTTCCGTCTACAACCAACTGTCTCTCTTTCTCACTCTGAACAATCTTCAGGACCCTAACCAGTCTGGCTTCAAAGCTGCACACTCTACTGAAACTGCTCTCATTTCAGTTACAGAGAAGCTCCATGCAGCTAAAGCTGCCAGACTGTCCTCGGTTCTGATCCTTCTTGACCTCTCCGCAGATTTTGACACAGTGGACCACAAGATCCTCCTGTCTATCCTTGCCGGTCTTGGAATTGCCGGCTCTGCATGGCAATGGTTTGCATCATACCTGCAGGGACGCTCATACCAGGTAACATGGCAGGGCGACACGTCCGCTCCTTGTAGTCTCTCCACTGGCGTTCCACAAGGCTCAGTTCTTGGTCCTCTTCTTTTCTCACTGTACACTCACTCTCTTGGTAAAGTGATATCCTCCCGTGGATTCTCTTACCACTGTTACGCCGACGACACTCAACTCATGCTCTCTTTCCCACCATCTGACACACAGGTTTCTGCCCGTATCTCAGCATGCCTCGCCAACGTCTCGTCTTGGATGGCGGCTCACCACCTCAAACTCAACCCCAGCAAGACGGAGCTGCTGTACATCCCGGGAACTGCTGGACCAAGAAACGATCTTGCCATCACCATCGAGAACTCACTGGTCACTCCCTCTACTGAAGCCCGAAGCCATGGTGTAGTGATGGATGATCAGTTATCGTTCTCAAGTCATGTTGCAAACGTAACTCGGTCCTGCAGATTTCTTCTGTACAACATCCGGAGAATTCGACCCTTCCTCTCTAGAGAGGCCACCCAGGTGCTTGTTCAGTCTCTCGTCACTTCCAGACTTGACTACTGCAACTCTCTTCTGGCTGGTCTCCCTCTGCACACCATCAGGCCCCTGCAACTCATCCAGAATGCAGCGGCACGGGTCGTCTTCGATGTCCCAAAATTTAGCCATGTCACTCCACTGCTGCGTTCTCTCCACTGGCTTCCTGTAGCTGTCCGCATCAGATTTAAAACCCTGACGCTGGCCTACAAAGCCGAGAACGGACCAGCCCCTCCGTATCTGATGGCAATGGTCAAAAGCCGATCCGCACCAAGAGCCCTTCGAGCTTCAAGTACGGCTCGACTCGACCCACCATCCCTCAAAATCCGCGGAAGACAAGCGTCCAGGCTTTTTTCTGTCCTGGCACCAAAGTGGTGGAACGAGCTGCCCCTGGATGTCTGAACGGCCGAGTCGCTCGCTGTCTTCAAACGCAGACTGAAGACCCACCTCTTCAGAGAGTACTTGGACGAATAGTTCTATGGTCGCCTTATTGTATTGTGTTTAGTAATGTCTAAGCTTGGAGGTATCTTTTGTATTATTAGTCTATTCTAACTAGCTAAGGCTTTTCTTGGGTAAATAGCAAAGCACTTTGTAAGTCGCTCTGGATAAGAGCGTCTGCTAAATGCCGTAAATGTAAATGTAAACTAAGCTGTTATCAGGAGCAGGTTTGAGTAGCCCTGCATTTTGCAACAGTGAATCAAATGATGGAGACAAATCAACTCTCTTCACTCACTGTGTTTCTTCTTGTCTGCATATCAGAGGAGATGGAGTCTGCAGAACAAGAGAAGACCAATCAAAGATCTGCATTACACCTGGAGTGGATCAAACCTTTAGTGGTAGAAATCTCTGAAACATGCATTATATTACAGTGTTAAATGACTACAGTTCTATTTAAGCTTCCATCATTTATGATATTCAGACTGCTGCATATGAACTAGCATCCTAGAAATGCTTTATTACATTGTTTATGGACTAATATCTCCTATTCTGGGGTATATGAGTGAATATTGAGGTGTTTATGTACCAGTACTATGGTCGCCTTATTGTATTGTGTTTAGTCTAAGCTTAGAGGTATCTTTTGAATTATTAGTCTATTCTAACTAGCTGAGGTTTTTCTTGGGTAAATAGCAAAGTAGTTTGTAAGTCGCTCTGGATAAGAGCGTCTGCTAAATGCCATAAATGTAAATGTAAGTATGATATTGTGTGTGTGTATGTGTGTGTGTGTGTGTAAGCAGTACCTTGTGTCCTGGTGCATCCCAGTTTGTAGAAACTCATTGTTAATCCTCCAATCAGCAGCAGACCCACACAGACACTCACAGTGATGATGATGATGATGATAATGATGATGTAGAAACCTGGAGCTGAGAGATGAAACAGAGTATCAGTTTATTTTATATTCAGAAAAACACACACACTCTGGAAGAGATTCAGCGTAAACACGCCAGAACATCTACAGTGCGCATGCACACACACACACACACACACACACACACACACACACGTTTTATCTAGGTTTAGTAAATGTGTGACTGGATGCAGATGGACCAATGCAGAGCCTTTGTCAGGAGGGTGTAACATCTTAGTGAGGAGCTTGGACTTTGACAGGAATGAGATCCTGACCTCTATTCAGAATAATGTCAGAAACTGGGTCAGAGTAAGGGTTCAGTCTAGGGATTCGGTCAGGAACTTGAACCACCTGAATAGTTTTTCTGCTGTCCATTTTCTTATTGTCTTTCGTTTAGTCATTTTTCACCCTTCTTCTATCTAAATTATTATTATTATTATTATTATTATTATTATTATTATTAATAATAATAATAATAATAATAATAATAATAAATGTTCACATTCATGCACTAAACAAAATGAACAAAATAAACCTGAATAGCAGCAGAAATGTCCCATACACATTACAGCTACCAATAGAAGTGTCTTACCATACTGTGCTGTGCTTGTTGACATGATCTCTTGTTTGGTGATCATGATGATGGAGTAGATGAGTGTTTTGCAGTGTTCATATGGCAGCAGATATGGAAACATTGAAAACAGAAAGCATGTTAATGACCACTGGATGCTAAAAGTAGAAACGACCAGAAGATCAGAATACTTTATTACATTTTCTAAAGCTCAAAAGTATATAAATATATTTTTTTACACTACCAAATCTCTTTATTAAAATGTGTTACCAGGCTGATCTGTGACTGATGTTTGTGTTGTCATCTGTGTTGTGCTTTTGTCTTGATCATGGTCATGTGGTGGTGATAATTGTAGTGTTCAGAGGTGATCGGATTTTGATAAACATGTAAACACATAATATACATTGTTAATGAACGTTGTCAGCAGTCAGTGATCACATCCAGTACTTCACATCTATGTACATCTCTATCTCTCACTTCAGCATGATCTCACTCAATAATAAGAATAATAATAATAACAATAATAATAATTTATGAAAAGTCCTGCTGTTTATGAACTTTTTGGAGAAAAAAATTACAGGAGAAACCGTAAACAATCATCATTTTAGTGTGGTTAAGTTAGGAATAATGGTTTAGAATAAGGGTTAGGATTAGGTTTAGGTGTAGATTAAGGTGTAGGTTAAGGTTAGTTTAAGATTTTGATTCGGATTTCAGTTGATTCTCAGTAGTGAGTCACATGATGTTGTGTCATAAATCCTCCAGACTCCATCTCCCAGAATCTTTTACAAACCATCAAGATTACAGGGTGATCTCAGGGTGCTGCTTCTTACTTGTTACCAAAATTCAGAAAACCTCAGCAGGGGGAAGAGCCTTTTCTTATAAAGCCCCCCAACTCTGTAAAAAACCTTCCAGATAAAGTTCGGGACTTTCAATCTTTAAACCTAAGCTGAAACTCATCTGTTTAGTTTAGCTTTTGGTTATTAATGTTTCCCCTTAGATAAAGGTTGCAGGTCCAGGGGTTCACAGACATAGGGAATTGTAGTACACTGAGATGCTGGAGCTGTCGTCTCGCTGCTTACACGCGATCACTCAGGTTTGTGGACAGTGGAGCAGATGGACGCTGGCGTTTTCAGGGTGCTCCCGTGTCTGTGTTACCTTCTGGCTCTCTCCTTTTAATTAGGCTGTTATAGTCAGACCTGCCAGAGTCGTCAGACACACTCTGATACTGCTCAACATTCTCTGCTCTCTCTATAAAATCCTCTCAGAACTAACTCTCTCTTTTTACCTTCTCAGAGTAAATGGCCACCCAGCCTGACCTGCTGGAAGATTGCCCGCTCTACCTGCGTCAGACCAGCTGCCACCTACCAGTCCGACCATCAGGCCCCCCACCCACCACCACCCATACCAGACCAGTGGCACACCCTCCTGCCACTGCTACCTGTTTAATGACCATGTTAAAACATAAATGGACTCATAATTATCTGCCACTATTAATATCACCACTATTAACTATCTGTTGTACCTGGTTTGGTAATTTTTATAATTTTTTTTTTTATCAGTTCTGACCAGAGGAGGATGGAGCAGGTCCCCCTTGTGAGTCTTGGTTCCTCCCAAGATTTCTTTCCTCCCAAGTTTTTCCTTGCCACTGTCGCCGTTGGCTGCTCACTGGGGGTCTTTGATCCTTCATGTCTTACGTTATTTCTTTTTTTGTCTCTGTTTTCTTTTACTAATTACTAATTATGTAAAGCTGATTTGTGACAACAGTTGTAAAAAGCTATACAAATAAATACCTTTTACCTTTTACCTGTGCAAGCGTCTGAATCTGTTTGGCACATTACATTTCCCTCATCCTGATCCTATACTTAACCTCAACCCAAAACCTAATCTTCACCCTGGCCCCTTGAACATTATCAGGCTGGTGTCAGCAGCAGGTCTATAGCAGATTTTTGAGGATATTAAGCTGGCCTGTATTAGACCTGTTAGATGATCAGTTGTGTCTCATGTAAACTCATACAGACTTTTCAAATAAAGTGAACAGCAGCTGCATTCAGTTAAAGTCTCTTGATGATCTACTGAATGTTCAGATGCTGCTACATCACTGAGATGTTGCTGAGAGTCTGATGAGGGTTTATTTTAGCACAAGCAGCTAAGGTCTCTCCAGCCACATTAGAACACAAATGCTGCCCCAGATTGCTTATGTGAGCAGCCAGTTCAGCAGGGGGTGCTACAACCTCTCAAGAGTTTGATGTACAATTCCTGAAGAACCAATAAAGCATAGCAGCAAAAATAGACATAAATACAGCAGGTCTGAATCACCTCTTTGTGAAAGAAAGGAAAAGTAAGATAGGAGTTGGAAGACAGGAGCAGTAGCAAAAGTTTCTTGACGCAGTCCTGCCCTAGTCTCCACTATAAATATACTAGAATCTTACCAACAAAAATGTTGACCCAGGAGAGACAGAAAAAATAAACAGCGTTATTTACTGATGTTAGAAAAAAAGTCTGAATGACGACTGAGCCAACTCCCATCTTTCAGAGCTCTTCACACTTCTTAGTTCATAATAACATAAAAGTATCTGGAATATCAGAACATAAACTCAATGGTAAATGGAAATTAAGAATTAAGTTGTTCTGTTATGAGGTGTTTAATAATCACACTCTCTGTAATGAAATAAACAAAGGCAATAAAGTCATGTTTCTCACCAGAAACCTGCAGCTGGATCTCTGTGTAGCGGGTGTAATAACTGACTGGCTCTCGTCTAGCACCCACTGCACAGGAATAAACTCCTCCATCCTCTTCTCTCACATCACTGATTCTCACACTGACCACTTTAGAGCTTTTGTCATCAGAGATGGAGAATCTGTCTTTCTGAGAGTCTGAGGAACGGATCACTTCTCTATATAATTGACCATATTGTTTGTAGAGAAACTTGGTTTTAGTCGGAAGCTCCTCTGGATAGGAACAGCTGATGGTGACGGTCTCTCCCCGATAACCAGTCACAGTCTTTGACCTTAAACAACACGGATCTGTCAATCATATAAAGCTGATCAGTTAATCTGTAAATAGTTTTTTGCAGACATCATACAAACATCTCAGCAGCATAACTGAGGAGTTACACATGATGTGTATTATTAAAATAAACTTCCTCCACCAATTACAGAGCTCATCTTTTCACTTATTAATATTCAGGACATCTCTACTACAGTATTTAATAACTGTCATGCCTGATACTGACTCTGTGGTTTAAAGAACAAGCTTCTTTCACTCAGTCACTGTATAAGCACATACTCAATACTGCAGCTCCCAGAATGTTGAGCACATGGATCCGGATTCAACCAATGACAGGACATTCTCCCATTCATGATTCCCAGAATTCTAATTTGTTTCATCTGTGTTATCTTATGCCTGCCTTTAGAAGCCAATCTGTGTAGTCTATGCTTTGGGAAGTATTGCCACTGTTTCCCAGCAACATACTAAGCTGTCTTTCTGTGTTTGCTCACTTCTGGTTTTGACCCTTTTTCTCATTTCTGAATCCGGTTTCTGCTTTGTTCTTCTGCCTTGTTTATGTTGTTTTTTTTTTTTTTTGGGGGGGGGGGGGGGGTTCTCCTTTTGGTTTATGTTTTTACTCTGATGTTTTGGTTGTGTTTTCTGCTGGCTTTGACCCACACCTGGATTCCAACTACATTATCTGGTTTTGCCCTCCATTAATAATGCCTCTTTGATTTTTTACAGACTCCATTGTGTTACAAAATGGTAATTATAGTACACTGAACTGTAATGTTAAAATGAATTAATTATGAATATGAATGATTTTGTTGTATAAAATTAAACTAGTTTAAAAGAAATTGTCACCTTCTTTCACCACCAGGTTCACATCATAACTCCAGGCTCCAGATTCTGCACATCGATATAATCCAGAATCCTGTGAACTCAGATGTCTGATGGTTGCTGTGAGGGCTCCTGCAGGGTTATCCATCAGAGAAAATCTGCTTCTATTAACTACTGTGTTAAACTGTCCAAATGGAGTAAGTATTAATTTTCCACACTTTTGCAGTGTTCTCAGTTTACAAAAACTCTTTTGTGCTCCTGTAGAGTTCTTATACCTGCAGGTTATTCGAACTTCTCCTCCTGGAAAGCCAATCACATCAAAGCAGCCCACAGGACCTGCCAATGACATTCAACACTTCACTCATCTCTCTGATCTCATTAAACACAAACAGAGCAAAACTTTATAATAACATTTATTAAAGAATCTTAAACTTTGATTCACTGTCAACAAAATATTAATTCATCAGTTAAAAAGTGTGCAAATGACTAATCATGTCCGTGTCAAATTGAGAGGCGTAATTCTATTTACTAACAGATGCACACATTAATTTATAGAACATTCCTTTCCTGAGTTTCCAACATCAATATAATTGTTTTCTCTTGAACAGCTATGCTTTATATGCTGTATCTGGTTTCCAGTTAAAAAAATGGTCTAAAGTAAATAACAATAGATAACACAAGACGATAAAACTGCTGTTATCAGATGATTATAAAGTGTATATTATTTAATTATAGAACTTTTATAACTATTGCAATATGGCACTTCGAGACCAGAACTTTGTAATGCTGCTTAAATCATATTAGTGTTAAATCCTGTAGTACGACACCACATCAGTCCTTATGCCTCTCTACCTTCAGATCAAGCTTCTGGAGCTCTCAACTTACCCAGAAAAGCATGTACACAGCTGTCCATGATGGAGCACTCAAAGCATTTTTTTATTTTTATTTTTGAAAACATTGTAAATTTCCCCAATGTGGGAGTAATAAAGGATTATTTTAACACTTAATATAAAGGGTTATTATAACACTTCCCAACTGTAGGGGGAGTCCAGGAGCAAAAAACTTCAAAAACTGTAGTTTTTAACAGCATTTAAATTGAAGCCTGGGTTCTAAATATTTTACTTAAATGAGGTTATTAATTATGTAAACAGGGTTAATTTGCCTTATGTTTAAATGGAAATAATGTTTATGGAAAAGTCAGCACTTTGTAGAGCCACTTTTTGCAGCAGTTACAGCTGTAAATTGCTTTGGATTAGTCTCTATGAACTTGCCACATCTTGCCACTGGGATTTTTGCCCATTCTTCAAGGCCAAACTGCTCCAGCTCCAGTAAGATGGTTTTCGCTGATAAACAGCAACCTTCAAGTCTGACCACAGATTATTAATTGGATTAAAGTCTGGGCTTTAACTTGGACAATCCAATACATTTACATGTTTCCCCTTTAACAAATCGCGTGTTGCTTTAGCAGTATGCTTTGGGTCATTGTTTTGTTGGAAGGTGAACCTCCATCCCAGTCTCAAATCACTGATAGACCAAAGCAGGTCTTGCTCAAAAATATCCCTGTTTTTTTCCCCATTCTCTACCAATTCTGCCAAGAATGGAAATAAGTGAAGTCTAATTGGTTCTTGGCACCAGCTATATGCATATTGTTTAACATGTTTTACTGCAAAAAAGTGGCTCTTTATAACAACATTCATTAATGAATCTTAAACTATGATTCACTATCAGCAAAATATTAATATATCACAGTTACAAAAGTGTTTGCAAATGACTAATCATGTTCATGTCAAATTTACTCTCTGGGATGGTTTCCATACTTATGTGGCACTGAAGATTAATACATTAAAACAGGCTACTTAATGCTAAAATCAACAGCTTTTAGACTATAACAGTGCTCAACCAAAGGTTATAACGATGCAAATCAGTTAATACACACACGCACACACAAAAACACACACCTCAGTCATGACTTCTGTAACTTAGATTAAATGATTTTTAATGTGAAGTATTAAATCTGACCTGAGATCAGGTGGAGGGTGAAGAGGAAGATGATCTTCATCCTGGTCTAAACATCAACCTCAGTGACTTCTGGAAAACTCCAGTCCACTATTCTCCAAGTTCTCTTCGCTCTCTTGCTCCTGTCAGTCAAAACAGTTCATGTATAGAGTCTCTGACTGCTACTGGTCATTTCCTGTTTTTCAGATATGAATCAGATATCTAGCTTCACAGCTCCTCCTACCATTCTCACTTACCAGGTTCGACATAGTAACAGGGGTTACTATGACTACGTATCCTTCAATGACCTCAGCTCTAAAGTGGTAAAACCTACCTGTGATGTTCAGGATCACTGATCTCACCAGTGTAAACAACCAGTGAGGTTTTCCTCCCTTAAAGAATCAGATATTAATATCTAAAATAGCAAATCAACTAATCCATTTAAAACTCAGCTCCTAGACCAAGACATCACCACCGTTCACATTTAGGACCATTATCACTTCTCTAAACACGTCAAGTGAGCAATCTCAGCTCCCTAAAGTCAGTACAGCTGTAAGTTGCTTTGGATAATTGTTTCCCAGTCCCTGCTGCTGAAAATCATGCCCACCACAGGATGCTGCGACCACCATGTTTCACTAGAGGAAAGATAGATGATAGGGTGATAAGATGTGTTGTTTTTTTATGCCAGATATACCATTTTCCTTGGTGGCCAAAAGTTCAGTTTTGGCCTCATCTGACCAGAGAACCTTCCTGCATGCATTTGGGGAGTCTCCCACAAACTCAAAATGAGCCTACCTATTTTTGTCTGTAAGTAAATGCCTTTTCTGGCCCCTCTTCAATAAAGCCCACTATTGTGGAGTGCATAGCTTATTGTACTAGTATGGATGGATACTCCAGTCTCTGCTTGGGAACTCTGCAGCTACATCAGGTTTATGTTTCCTCTTTGTGCTGCCTCTCAGATTAATGCCTTTCTTGCCCGGAGAGTTTTGGAGGGCGTCCCTCTCTTAGCAGGTTTGTTGTTTTCTTGTCTTGTTGTTTTATATATATTTTTCTCATTATACTTCACTATTTTGTGCAGATGCATTACATACAATTTAAATTTTAAAAAGCAGTTTTCATTTCCTTACTAAAATAGATGAAACATAAATGTTTGGGCACTTAAGCATTCGTTAGTGTGCTCATGGTTTGCCAGCCCAAACAAGCCAGGTAATTTGGTCTAGGGGGTAGTGATACTCTGTTAAATGACTGCGTCGAGTTTGGGATATTAATCCTGATGGTCTTTTCTGTAATCCCTCATATCCACAAGGAAACAAAGGAGTTTATCGTAATATGACTGATTTATCTACAAGGACCCCCTAAACTTCCAACAAGTGGGGTCAAATGTTTTTTTGGGTTCCCTCCAACTAAATTGATTTCATGCCATTGAGAGTTAAAAGTAAGGTCTGTGGCAGAAAACCCACATATCTAAGTGAACTCTACCAATTCTGTCAAGAAAAGTGGCCAAATCTCCAACCGGAATTCTGTAACTGTAATTGCACTTTGAGCCCAACAAGACTACAGGAATGGCTCTGCTTCACCAATGACTATCAAGACTACCCTCTGAACTTGCGTGCAGGTGGTGAAATGAAGTTCAAACAGTTTAACTAGCTGAGAACTTTACAGTCTTCACACTGACTGACGATCTGTTTCACTGTTCATATTCAGCACAAAAACAAACACCACAACACAACCCTTCCTCTTGTAGTCTATGTGTGTCTGACCATCAGTCATACAAAGTACACACCACCACAGCCCACTCCAACAAAGCCAGATGTACTAACCCATTAGAGCTCCTCACACATCTCTTAATCATCTCTGCATCACAATAACAGCAGCACGACTAACGTCTTTAGAAATGCACTAAAACCTGGATGTACCAGCTGTAATAAAGTCATGTAGATTATTTTAAGGTGAAAAATCTGACCTGAGATCTGGAAGAAGGTGGTGATGAGGGGGATCTTCAGCCTTACAGACGTTCAGATGAGCTATAAGTGTTTGCTCTTCTTCCCCTAAAAGTGAGGTCACTCCATCTCTGCCTCCAGTTTTCTCTGGTTTGGTTGGTTCCTCTTTCTAAGAAGTGGGTTCTGTCGGAGAGGTTAACCTTAATTCTCCTCCCACCACTTACATCATACCAGATGCACCACCCAAATTGCTTAATGCTGCCATTTTCTCTCTCTCTCTCGTATTTGCAGTCATCTGGAGGTTCTTCTGCTGAAACACTGAAACAGATCATTGCATCCTCTGTTTTCTGTTTTCTGATGATGGAAAATGTTACACAATATGTACAGTTAGATACTGTACATTAGCACTATATATTTGGGATGATCAAAAGGATACATTTTTTTTATTTTTTTTTTGCTCAGACGATTAATCCACCCACTCACAATGCTCCTGACGAGGGTGTGGACAAGCACATGTCTCCTCAGACAGATGAGAACTCAGCAACAGTCATAAGGCCTGTGGGGGGGCGGGGCAGTATTTGCAATGCCTTCTTAAGGAACACAGCATGGAGATCCCAGGACAACTCAGAAACCCTTTGTTCATTTCATTACAGGAAATGTAATTATTAAACAGCTCATAACAGAACAACTCATTCAGCACAACAGGATCTCACATGCTGGGACAATTTCTCATTAGCTTAATTTCCATTTACCATTGAGTTTATGTTCTGATATTCCAGATAATTGTATGTTATCATGAACTAAGAAGTGTGAAGAGCTGTGAAAGCTTGGAGCTCAGTCTTCATTTCAGGGCTATTTTCTTACATCAGTAAATACCACTGTTTATTTTTCTGTTTCACCTGGGTCAACATTTTTATTGTTTAGCCTGTTGGTAAGATTGTAGTAGGTTTGTAGTGGAGATGAGGGTGGCACTGGGAAATACAACAATCAGAATTCAGGTGACTGAGAATGTGGATGAAGGTCTGGAGTCATGTGATCTCCCAGCAGATTCTGGGAGATGGACCCAAAATCTTAAACTAACCTTAACCTAAATGGGACCCAACTACAAGCTACACCTAAACCTAATCTTAACCCCACTGAAATGATGAATCTTTACCATTTCTCCAGTAATTTTGTCTCCAAATTAACCAATTTCATTCATTGAAGCAATTAGACATTACTTTTCAACCATACTTCAACAGAATTATTAACTATTATTAACTCATGAAACTGCCTGGACAGAAATGATGGTACCCTTAACTTAATATTTTGTTGCACAACCTTTTAAGGCAAACACTACAATCAAACGATTCCTGTATCTGTCAATTAGACTTCTGCACCCTTTTAGCAGGTATTGTGGCCCACTCCTCATGAGTAAACTGAAGGCCACCTCAGAGCTCATAGAAGGCCACCTCAGAATAGACTGCATAGTTAGCCCACAACCCCTAATTTATTTATTATTCTTTGTCTGTATTGTTTTGTGTTGTCTGTCTATACTTGTACAGTGTTGCATTTGTGTTCTGTATGCACTGTGTCTATGTTGTACCATGGTCCTAGAGGAATGTTGTTTCGTTTCACTGTGTACTCTGTATGTACACTGCTCAAAAAAATAAAGGGAACACTCAAATAACACATCCTAGATCTGAATGAATGACATATTCTCATTGAATACTTTGTTCTGTACAAAGTTGAATGTGCTGACAACAAAATCACACAAAAATCATCAATGGAAATCAAATTTATTAACCAATGGAGGCCTGGATTAGGAGTCACACACAAAATTAAAGTGGAAACACACACTACAGGCTGATCCAACTTTGATGTAATGTCCTTAAAACAAGTCAAAATGAGGCTCAGTATTGTGTGTGGCCTCCACATGCCTGTATGACCTCCCTACAATGCCTGGGCATGCTCCTAATGAGGTGGCAGATGGTCTCCTGAGGGATCTCCTCCCAGACCTGGACTAAAGCATCCGGAAACTCCTGGACGGTCTGTGGTGCAATATGACATTGGTGGATGGAGCGAGACATGATGTCCCAGATGTGCTCAATCGGATTCAGGTCTGGGGAATGGGAGGACCAGTCCATAGCTTCAATGCCTTCATCTTGCAGGAACTGCTGACACACTTCAGCCACATGAGGTCTAGCATTGTCCTGCATTAGGAGGAACCCATGGCCAACTGCACCAACATATGGTCTCACAAGGGGTCTGAGGATCTCATCTCAGTACCTAATGTCAGTCAGGCTACCTCTGGCGAGCAGGTCATTCTGCAGGGCTCTGGCAGTGCTCTTCCTGTTCCTCCTTGCACAAAGGTGGAGGTAACGGTCCTGCTGCTGGGTTGTTGCCCTCCTACGGCCTCCTCCACATCTCCTGGTGTACTGGTCTGTCTCCTAAGAGCGCCTCCAGCCTCTGGACACTATGCTGACAGATACAGCAAACCTTCTTGCCACAGCTTGCATTGATGTGCCATCCTGGATGAAATGCACTACCTGGGCCACTTGTGTGGGTTGTAGAGTCCCACCATCATTCAAAAGTGATCAAAACATCAGCCAGAATAGGTACTGAGAAATGGTCTGTGGTCCCCACCTGCAGAACCACTACTTAATTAAGTGTGTCTTGCTAATTGCCAATAATTTCCATCCGTTGTCCATTTGCACAATAGCATGTGAAATTTATTGGCAATTAGTGTTGCTTCCTAAGTGGACAGTTTGATTTCACAGAAGTTTGATTTACTTGGAGTTATATTGTGTTGTTTAAGTGTTCCCTTTATTTTTTTGAGCAGTGTAGTTGAAATGACAATAAAAGCCCACTTGACCTGACTTGACTAGAATCCCTTGACAGTCTTGAGATTTCATTGTACCCTGCAAAGATTCAAGACACCCTGTGTCAGATGCAGCAAAGCAGCCCCAGAACATAACCGAGCCTCATCCATGTTTCACAGCAAGGACAGTGTTCTTTTCATAATATGCTTAATTTTTCCAGTAAATGGAACAAGACTTGATGGGCTCGCAGATGTGCTGGATTAGATTCAGGTCTGGAGGACGGGCAAGCCAGTTCATAGCATCAATGCCTTCATCATGCAGGAACTGCTGACACACTTCAGCCACATGATGCCTAGCATTTTCATGCATCAGAAGGAACCCAGGGCCCACTGCACCCAGCATGTGCGACCCTCCAAAGAAATGCCTCTCCACACCATTACTGACCTACTGCCGGTCATGCTGGAGGATGTTGCAGGCAGCAGATCACTCTCCACAGCATCTCCAGACTCTGTCACGTCTGTCACATGTGCTCAGTGTGAACCTGCACAGGGCCAGCGCCAATAATGAATCTGTTAATCGCCCGGCACAGTGTTGGGCTGTAAGCACAAGCCCCACTTGTGGACGTTGGGCCCTCATACCATCCTCAAGGAGTCTGTTTCTGACAGTTTGAGCAGAAAAAATGATATTGGTGGCCTACTGAAGGTCATTTTGCAGGGCTCTGGCACTGCTCCTCCGGTTCCTTTTTGCACAAAGGAGGATGTAACGGTCCTGCTGCTACGTTGTTGCCCTCCTACGGCCCGCTCCACTTCTTTTGGTGTACTGGCTTGTCTCCTGGTATCTGCTCTATGCTCCACACTGTGCTGACAGACACAGCAAACCTTCTAGCCACAGCTTGCATTGATGTGCCATCCTGAATGAGCTGCACTACCTGAGCAACTTCTGTGGGTTGTAGATGCCACCTTAATGCTACCTCTAGTGTGTGGTCACCACCTGCAGAACCACTCTTTCATATGGGTTGTCTTGGTAACTGCCTCTCATTTCTACCTGTTGTCTGTTCCATTTGCACAACAGCAGGTGAAACTGATTCACAATCAGTGTTGCTTCCTAACTGGACGGGTTGATTTTTCAAGTGTAATGGATATGGAGTTACATTGTGTGTTTGAGTGTTCCCATTTTTTTTAGCAGCGTATTTATATTAATATCATTTACATTTATTATTGAACTTCTGGTTTTGTTCAATAATACATAAGACAAAAGGTACATAAGACACTAGGTAGGACAATAATTCAGAGCACATGCAGTGTAATTTAAATGCCAGCTAGAAACTTGATGATACTAAATAAAACCATCTAGTAAATTTAGTAGGTTCATCACCATCAAATCAGAAGATTAATAAATAATATATAATTCATATCAGTGTTTAGATTTTGTTTGTGAAACTTCAGCTGACTTTAGGTTTCTGATGAGTTCCTCTTAAGAATTGGATTAAAGAGTTGGATTGGTTGATTTTAGGGTTTAGGCTCTAGTAAACTGAATCTGGTCTGTGTTTAGGTTTGGACTCTGACTACACCTGGTCACCAGAATTATGCCAAGCCACATAAAAATGCAAAAGTAAACAAATTCTAGACTCACTTAAATCATGTTCAGATCTGTTCACTCAAACCCCTTCAGGATGAGGCCTGAGATGTATTTGAGCCACATAGAGGAACACACACACAGTAAGTAAAATTTTGTTCTTCATATCCAGCATGACTCATACTGTCCTAAACAATAACTGCTTTAGGAGTGTCCAACCCAGGTCCTGGTGATCTGCTACCCTGTAGATTTTAGGTACACCATTCCTAGCTCTAATGATCAGATGATCCTGAAGGTCATGATTAACTGGATCAGATGTGTAATTAAGCTGTTATCAAGAGCAGGTTTGGGCACCCCTGCATTTTCCCTTCGGTGAATCAAAGATCAAAGAAGATAAATCAACTCTCTTCACTCACTGTGTTTCTTCTTGTCTGCATATCAGAGGAGATGGAGTCTGCAGGACAAGAGAAGACCAATCAAAGATCTGCATTACACCTGGAGTGGATAAAACCTTTAGTGGTAGAAATCTTTGAAACATGCAATATTAAAGTACAGTGTTAAATTACTACAGTTTATTCTAAGCTTCTATATTGTGTGATATTCTGACTGCTGATGGAGAATTAAAATGTTAAATTACATTGTTATTAAACTAAAAGCTCCTATTCTGGGATATTGTAGTGTTAATTGAGATGCTTGTGGACTTATATCTCTTATTCAAGTTTATAGGACTGTTTATTGAGATGTTTATGTGAGGAGCCACTCACACTGCCACAATTCCGCCACCAAAGGGAGACTACATTTAGCTCCCAGCAACAATCCACCTAATGGATGGATGCCCTTTTTTTAGGAGTTATTTGACTCCCTCATTAAAAGTGAGAAATTATCTTCACCTTTTGTTAGTTCCTTGCATCTTTGCCAAGGCTCCCTTTTGAGTTTTAGTTAGCTTGTAATCTGGTTTGCTTGTCCTTTGTTTGGGCATCCATTGTTCCATTTTCCTGTCTTTTTGCAATTTTTCCATTCTAAGTTTTTCTTAGCCTTGCTGGTTGCACTGCAGTTAGAAGGTCACACGTTCTGTCAAAGGTTGACTGTTGAATATTTAGTATTAAGAAAATTTCATGACTGGACTTGCACAAGTGGCATCCTATCATGGTACCACGCTGGAAAGGGAGCTTCTTATAGCAAGCCATTCATTCACAAATGTTGGTAGAAGCAGTCTACATGCCTAGGTTCATGGTTTTATATACATGTGGTCATGGAATCGATTGGAACACCTAAATTCAATTATTTGGATGGGTGAGTGAATTGTTTTGACAATATAGTGTATCTATCTAAATTTAATGTAATATACATGTGGACAAAATTGTTGTTATCCCTCGGTTAATGAAAGAAAAACTATGAAACAGGCCTGGACAGAAACGATGGTACCCTTAATTTAATATTTCTTGCATCACCCTTTGAGGTAATCACTGCAATCAAACGATTCCTGTAACTGTCAATGAGACTTCTGCACCTCTCAGCAGATATTTTGGCCCACCCCTCATGAGCAAACTGTTCCAGTTGTCTCAGGTTTGAAGGGTGCCTTTTGCAGACGGCATGTTTCAGCTCCTTCCAAAGATGCTCAATAGGATTTAGGTCAGGGCTCATAGAAGGCCACTTCAGAATAGTCCAATGTTTTCCTCTTAGCCATTCTTGGGTGTTTTTAGCTGTGTTTTAGGTCATCATCCTGTTTCAAGACCCATGACCTGCGACTGAGACCAAGCTTTCTAACACTGGGCAGCACATTTCTCTCTAGAATCCCTTGATAGTCTTGAGATTTTATTGTACCATGCAGAGATTCAAGACACTTTGTGCCAGATGTAGCAAAGCAGCCCCAGAACATAACAGAGCCTCCTCCATGTTTCACAGTAGAGACAGTGTTCTTTTCTTGATATGCTTCATTTTTCCATCTGTGAACATAGAGCTTATGTGCCTTGGCAAAAAGTTCCATTATGGTCTCATCTGTCCATAGGATATTCTCCCAGAAGCTTTGGAGCTTGTCAACATGTAGTTTGGCAAATTCCAGGATGGCTTTTTTATGATTCTCCTTGGTTGTCTCCCATAAAGTCGACTTTGGCTCAAACAATGACGGATGGTGTGATCCGACACTGATGTTCCTTTAGCTTTAAGTTCACCTTTAATCTCTTTGGGCTTTTTTCTGGGCTCTTTTGTTACCATTCGTATTACCCGTCTCTTTCACTTGTCATCAATTTTTCCCCTGCGGCCACATCCAGGGAAGTTGGCTACAGTCCCATGGATCTTAAATTTCTGAATAATATGTGCAACTGTAGTCACAGGAACACCAAACTGCTTGGAGATGGTCTTATAACCTTTACCTTTAACATGCTTGTCTATAATTGTCTTTCTAATTTCCGGAGACAACTCTTTCCTTCGCTTCCTCTGGTCCATTTTGAGTGTGGTACACACCATGTCACCAAACAGCACAGTGACTACCTGTAGCCCTATATATAGGCCCACTGACTGATTACAAGATTGTAGGCACTTATGGTGCTAATTAGTGGACACACCTTGATTTAACATGTCCCTTTGGTCACATTATTTTCAGGGGTACCATCATTTTTATCCAGGTCTGTTTAATTTAATAATTTAGTTTACTTTTTAAAATAACTCTGTTGAAGCATGGTTCAAAATCAATGTCAGATTTTCCATTTGTTAATTTTCATAGAATTTTTATTTATTATTACTTTTGTCTCATTGTGGGGTTTTTTCATTAATTGAAGGGTGCTAACAATTTTGTCCATGTGTGTACATTTTATTCTAGTGTATCAGAGTGTTTAGGTCCCAACAAACAATTAACAAGATTCTTTTGTCTCTGTTATTTCTTAGTTAGTGTGTGTGTAAACAGTACCTTGTGTCTTGGTGCATCTTAGTTTGTAGAAAATCAATGTTAATCCTCCAAGCAGACCCACACCAATGCTCTCAATGATGTAGAAACCTGGAGCTGAAAATGAGACAAACTAAAAATCCATTTATTTTCTATTTTGAAACACGAACACACTCTGGATGAGATTCAGTGTAAACACATCTACAGTACACACACAGACACACACTGAGTGTAAATGAGTGACTGAATGCAGATGGACCAACACAGAGTAAAGTCTTGGTGAGGAAGTATGTATTGGGAATTTATCAGGCATTTAGCAGATTAAGTTGCTCTTATCCAGAGCAACTTACAAAAGTGCTTTGCTAATTACCCAAGAAAAACTTCAGCTAGTTTAAACAGGCTAAAAATTCAAAGATACCTCTAAGTTTAGACACTACTAAACACAAGTCAATAAGGTGACCACTCTGCTATTCGCCCAAGTATTCTCGGAAGAGGTGGGTATTCAGTCTGTCCTTTTTATTGTTGTAATAGTAATGCATTATTTTTTTTATTACTTCTACTACTACTACTACTACTACTACTACTTCTACTAATACTACATGTTCACATATTGATGCACTAAACAAAATCAGGAACGTGAACAGCAGCTAAAAATGTCCCCACATACAGGTGTAAGAAAATCTGCTGTGCATTTGTGAACCA
The DNA here is from genome assembly GCF_030463535.1 of Salminus brasiliensis. Taxonomy (NCBI): domain Eukaryota; kingdom Metazoa; phylum Chordata; class Actinopteri; order Characiformes; family Bryconidae; genus Salminus; species Salminus brasiliensis. Next base: position 34,055,541 of record NC_132892.1, read on the forward strand.
ACCACTAATTATTATCACCCATGAAGGAGCTGTTTTACACACAGAGCTAAAGTCACTCAGATGCCAGTAAAACACAGACATACACAGTACAGCTACCAGTAGAAGTGTCTTACCATACTGCACTGTGCTTGTTTGGGTTTTCTCTTTGTCTTGTTGATCATGATGATGGAGTAGAGAAGTGTTCATCACTGTTCATTTATCAGCAGATATAAAAACAGTGAAAACAGAAAGCATGTTAATGATCACTGGAAGCTGAAGTAAAAACAACCAGAAGATCAGAATATTTTAATCCATTTCCTGAAACTCAAAAGTATACATTAATATTTTTTGCATTGAAACCAAATCTCTATTTTATAATAATGTTACCAGGCTGATCTGTGACTGTGATTTCCTCTTTATCATGGTCATATTCAGATGGTTATGGTGATGATTGTAGAGTTCAGAGGTGATCATAAATGGATAAACATGTAAACACAGAAAATATACAGTGTTAATAAATGCTGTCAGCGGTCAGTGATCACATCCAGTACATCACAAATGGGTACAACTCTGTCTCTCTCAGTTCAACTTCAACATTGTTTTAGTCCAAAAATAAATGTAATTATTTTTGGCCGCACATTGGTAGCGCTTTTGAGCAATATATACAAACACACACACACACACACACACACACACACACACACACACACACAAAGGAGAATTTATAAAACAGCAATGGGAGAATGTGTTGGAGAAAGTCCTGCTGTTTATGAACTTTTTGGAGTTTACTGGGTAAAATTACTAAAGAAAGAAAAAAGATTCATTATTTCTGTGTTAAATTTAGAATAATGGTTTAGGTTAGGTTCAGATTAGGTTTAGATGTAGATTGAGGTGTATGTTAAGGTTAGGTTCAGATTAAGGTGTAGGTTAAAGTTAGGTTAAGATTAAAGGTGTGGGCAGATTTCAGATTTAAGAGTTTATTGTCATATGCACAGCAGAAACAAGCACTTACACTGTAAAATGAAACTCTTACTTTAATAAAAAAAAAATCACACACACAGTAAAGTCAAATAAAAACAGTACAGAAAATAAAAGAGTGCAATAGAGATAATTGTGAAAAGTGCATTGTGCAAGTACAAAAGTAAACAGTATTTGTACAACAGTAGTAGTGAAATATGTAGTGGACTCAAATTAATGAGTACATGTCAGAATTAAGGCTAGGTGTAGGTGTAGATTAAGGTGTAGGTTTAAGTTAGGTTGAGATGTAGAATTTGCAGGTTAAGATTAGGTTTAGGAGTAGATTATGGTGTAAATTAGGGTTGGTGTAGATGAAGATTAGGTTCAGATTAGTAGATTTAGTAGAAAATGTATTAAAATGCACAGTTGTGGTTATTGTTACAGAAATGCTGGACTCTCTGTTGTTAGTCTCCTGTATTCTTTGTTGCTAAAGGTCACGTTCCCTCAACCTGGCCCCAATCCTAACCTTAACCTCAATCCAAAACCTAATCCTAACTCTCACCCTGACCCCTTAATCTCAGTCTAATCCAGTTAATCTCCAGTTTCAGACTGGTGTCAACAGCAGGTCTATAGCAGCTAGTTGGTGAGATGGTCTGTATTAGATCTGTTAGATGATCAGCAATTTCTCAGGTGAACATCTACATATCTGGGTTCTTGGTCACGCCAAATAAAGTGAAAAACAGCTGAATTCAGTAGACGTCTTCAGTAAAGGTCTCTTGATGATCTACTAAAGGTTCAGATGCTGCTACATCACTGAGATGTTGTTGAGATGTTACTGTGTGTGACTGAACACAGTAACAAATAAAACAAATAAAAAGAGACAAAAAAACTCTGAAAGAGGATAGGCAGCTTTAAATAGAAGCTGATGCAGTTTATATCAGAAGATACACTACAGTGTACTCTACCCAGGAAGTCTTTGAGACGTTTAGGCCCCATCTCACCGTATCTAGCAGTGTTTCTAAAAGTCAGTATTTCTAAATAGTCCACACTAGAACACAAAAAACTGCATCATACTGCGTGTGCAAAATAAATGTAAATACAGCAGGTCTCTGTCTCCTTCACATTCTTCATGCAAGTAGAGAAAGATAGGATAGGAGTTGGACAAGGGCAGTAGTGAAAGTGTCTGAGATTGTTATGGTCTAAGTTAAACAAAAGTCCAGGGCTGAATTTAGATTAGATTAGATTAGATTTAACTTTGTTATTGTGCAGAGTACAGGAGAAATGCAGTGTCCAACCAAAAGTGTAAAATACAGTATTATTTACATAAAGTGCAAGTTAGAAATGAAACTTTTTAGGTTATTGTGCATGCAGTGGAATTAAAATAATATATAGCATGTATGTATACACAGAATGTGGGATAAAGGGGTGGTATATTAAAATATAATATAAATTACTATCTATATATATATATATATATATATATATATATATATATATATATATATATAGTAAGGGAGCAAAATTATTGCACAGAGCAGCGTATGTTGAAAAAATGTAACAGTATCCGCAATAACTAAAGATATGAATATTGCAATATGAACAGAATTGCACATATAAATAGAACTGTACAGGTACGAAATTACAAAATAGATGTGCAAAAATTATTAGTACAGTAATACTATAGTGTAAAGTACAGTACAGTCCAGTGAGTGCAATAATGAGGCTAAAGTGATGGTATAGAGTTCACCAGGGTCACTTTATGAGTCTGTTGGTGCGGGGTTGAAGGCTCCTGTAACTGCAACGAAGGGTAAAAAGTTTGTGGTTAGGATGAGAAAGGTCCTTGATGATGCTTCTCACCCTGCTCAGGTAACACTTCTGATAAATGGTCTCAGTTGGGGGTAACTGCATGCTTGTGATGCATTGGGCGTTGGGTTTACCACCTGCTGAAGTGTTTTACAGCCAGATATGGTCCCACACTGAGATGCAGTTTGTGAGTATGCTCTCGATGGTGCAGTGGTCCACCAGTATCTTTGGACACAGGTTAGCTTTCTTGAGGCTCCGTAAGAAGTAAAGATGCTGTTGCTCTTTTTTGACCATGATGAAGTTGTTCAGTGACCAGGTGAGATCCGCCGAAATGCAGATGTCAAGGAATTTGAAATCGTACACACATGCTACCTCAGCTCCACTGATATGGATTGGACTATGTGCCTGTCTCTATGTTCTACCAAAGTCTACTATGATCTCCTTGGTTTTCTGGTGCCTTGTTATTGTCATCGCACCATACAGCCAGATGCTGCACCTTGTCCCTGTAGGTTGACTCATCATTACCTCTGATCAGACCCATCACCTCAGTGTCACCCGCAAACCTGCTTATGGAGTTTGCACCGTAAACAGGAACACAGTCATGGGTGAACAGGGAATACAGGAGGGGGCTCAGAACGCAGTTGTGGCACGCCAGTGTTCAGAGTGATTTGTGCTGATATCAAGCTGGCTAAGCTTGGGGGGATCAAAAACTGTTGAATGCAGAACTAAAGTCGATGAACAGTATTCTGACATGAGTTTTGGCAGTCCAGGTGGGTCAGGTACAGTGTGAAGCGCCATAGAGATGGCATCTTCAGTTGACCTGTTCTGGCTGTAGGCCAACTGGTGTGAGTCCAGTGCAGCAGGCAGACACAATTTCACATGAGAAGAAACTAGTCTTATGAAGCATTTGGAGATGATGGGGGTAAGAGCGACAGGGTGGAAGTAATTCAGGGCAGAAGCAGTTAAATGTTTTACTGCTGACACAATGGTGGTGGTCTTAGAAGATGGTAGGGAGAACTGCCAGGGCCAGTGATAGGTTGACCTGTTGACTCTAAAGACCTTGCAACCCTCCAAGTCCACCATGCTGTTAGCAACATCGCTGCTAAGCCATGTTTCCGAAAGTAACATGAGACTGCAGTCTCTGTGTGAGGATCCAGATCTTTAGTTTGCCCAAATTGTTAACCAGCGGCCTCACATTGGAAAATGCTAGCGTCTGACCCGTCTTTGTTTACGGTCATGGTTCTTCCACTCAGGATGAATGGCTCATCTGTCTCTGTGTCCTGGTTAGCTCCAGAGGTAGCTGGTCAAAGTTGGTGGTGCAGTGGTGATTAATCTCAAGCAATGTTTGTCTGTTGTATCTATAGTTTGCACGAGTGATTCAAGCAAAAATGCAGGAGATAATTAATTAAACAACCACTATTTTGCTAAAATGCTAAACCTCACACAAACTTACAAACAGGTAAACACAAATGTTGACCCAAGAGAAACAGAAGTAAAAACTCAAACATTAACAATTTGGAGTTGTTTAATAATCACATTCTCTGTAATCAAAAACAAAGCCAACAAAATCCTGTTTCTCACCAGAAACCTGCAGCTGAACCTCTGAGTAAAGGGATTTATAGCCCACTGGATTCCCTGCTTTCCACACTCCACAGTAATAAACTCCTCCATCCTTTTATCTCACATCACTGATTCTCACAGTGACAACCTTAGAGCTTCTGTCATCAGAAATGGAAAATCTGTCTTTCTGAGAGTCTGAGGAACGGATCACTTCTTTATAATATTGACCATTCAGTTTGTAGAAAAACTTGTTGTTGTTGCTGAAACTCCTCTGGATAGAAACAGTTGATGGTGACGGTCTGTCCCAGAAAACCAGTTTCAGTCTTTGACCTTAAACAACACAGATCTGTCAATCATATAAAGCTGATCAGTTAATCTGTAAATTATTATTCACAGACATCATACAAACATCTCAGCAGCTCCATAACTGAAGAGTTACACATGATGTATATTATTAAAATAAACTCCTCTCAACCAATTACAGAGCTCACCTCTTCACTTATTAATATTCAGGACATCTCTAATACAGTATTTAATAACTGTCACTCCTGATACTGACTATGTAGGTCAAAGGACAAACTTCTCTCACTCAGTCAATTGACAAGCACCTACTCAACTTTGCAACTCCTAGAATGCAACTGTTGATTATATAGACCCTGATTCAACCAATCACAGGTCATTCTCCTGTTTATCATTACTAGTTTTTTGATGGATCTAGTAAATTGATCTGTAATGATTAAATACATTTTGCACTTTTCATAATTATGAATGTTTATTTTAATAAAAAAGCAAATAATCTATAAGAAAGTATGACCTCCTTTCACCACCAGGTTTACTTCATGACTCCACACTCTAGCTTCTGTACATCGATATAATCCAGAATCCTGTGAACTCAGTTGTCGGATGGTTGCTGTGGAGGGCTCCCACATAGTTATCCAAAAGAGAAAATCTACCTTCATGAACTGCTGTGTTAAACTGTCCAAACTGAGTATTTATCATATTTTCAGATTGTGTTCTCAGTTTACAAAAACTCTTCTGGCTTACTCCATAGTTCTGATGTTTGCAGGTAATTATAACGCTTCCTCCTGGAAAGCCAATCACATCAAAGCAGCCCACTGGACCTGCCAAAGACATTAAACACTTGATTCATCTCTCTGATCTCATTTAACACAAAAAGAGCAAAACTTTATAATTATATATATGTTCATTAATGAATCATAAACTGTTTCATGTTAAATTCATGATCAACAGATTATTGGTTCATCACAGTTAAAGTGTTTACAAATGAGTTGATGTGTATAATTATACTGATGCACACTAATTCGTCACATTCAGCACACTTTCAGTTAATAATTAATGACTTCAACATCAGTAGCAGTGTAAACTCTGTGGTATCCAGTAACATAACTCCATATTGTTTTCCAAAATTGGGTTGAAATAAATAAGAATAAATAACATATATGATCATAAAACTGTTATCAGACATGTGTAAAGTGTTTATTCTTTAATTATAGAACTAGCAACATGGGATTTCTCAAAACTTTGTCATATCAGTGTAAAATCCTGTAGTATTACCCTACCACCTCAGTCCACATGCTGCTTCTGGATCTCTCTGCTTGTCCAGAAATGCATGTGTAAAATCTGTCCATGAGGGGGCGATCAAAGCATGATTTGCATTCACAATAGTGATGTAAAGTAAGTTACACTCCCCAACTGTAGGGGGAACCCAGGAGAAAAAATACAAGTGCTCACATAATGTTGCTTTATAAACTGTTGCTTTTAACAGCACTTAAGTTGAAGCCAAGTTTTTAAAATGTGTTTCTTATATGATGTTATTAATTATGTTACTATATTTTCTATTTAAGAAGCAAACTGCTCCATACACTGAACAAAAATCAAGTCCCATTGGCTCATGGCACCAGCTATACATGTTATGATGCTTTTGTAGCATCAATATCCATACATTAGACATTAACCTCATAGCACAGAAAGGCTAATTACACACTAATGTGTATTACTCAGTAACTCAGTAACTGTACAAACTGTTGAGGCTATTTCCTGCTAAGAGAAGTTTGTAAAAATACTTTCAGACTCGATCTTAGGCGGTTTTTGGGGGGTTAAAACAGGCTACTAGTGATAAAGCTATGAGGTTTAGGGTATAACAGTGCTCAGCAAAATGTTATGGGGTTCAAATCAGTCAACACCCAAACACCTCAGTCATTGCTATATTAAGCTGAATGTAGAAGCAGCTCATCGTAGAAGCTTAGATAACTCAATCCTGTAGTGTGATCTTCTGTTACTTTAATTTGAAGTAGTAAATCAGATCAGGTGGAGGGTGAAGAGGAAGATGATCTTCATCCTGGTCTAAACATCAACCTCAGTGACCACAGGGATGTTCACACAAACTCAACAAACACCTTTGCCAAGTGTTGGGCTCAATTAGTTGCTGGCGTGACTGTAGAGGAAATCCTCAACAAAAAGTATGCCATGTTCGAACTGTAATTTTGCAATTAAAACAGCAGCAGTGAGCGCAATGTATTCTGGGTATTTGGCTGTGCCAATTCCACATGAGTCACATACTGATGCATCCTCGAGAACACTGGTATAATAAGAACACATCTGGGCATTCGGACTGTACTTGGCTAGATGTGAACCTTTGAATGGAGAGGTACTTGGGTCCCTGTTCTGGTCCAGTAATTAGCAAGATCAATCAAGATCATATAATGTATACTACCACGGTTATCAGGTGGTGGGTCAGGTCCTGAGGACATGCCTCCCCATTTTCCATTACATTATTCTAAGGGGTGCAATTTCTCATGCTTGCTGGTGGCCAGTGGTGTCATGTGTTGGACCTCTACTTCCATGGTTGCTGGATCAAATCCTGCTGGAAACGTTCCACCCATGGTCACGTAACCCACATCACATACCTTAAATCACTAAAGACCCATCCTTACAGGTTTTCCTCTCTGCACTTTGCTCTGCTTCCTTACCGTCCTCTAACAAATTGTTTGTTTTTTTCCCCAACTACCAATCCCAACCAGTAACAGAGCCACCATTTTTTGCCTCATCTCCATGTGCTAACCTCAAACAAGATTCCACATGGCACAAAGCTGATGGATTTTCAGCATAATACTGTTTAAAAACTGACATTTACTCAATGTGACAATAAAATAATTTAACAGTAATTTAGAAATTATCCTCATTTTTTTTCCATATTTTTTTGCATTTTAAAATCAGAGATAAGAGCATTGACCTAAACATACTGTGACTGACATAAATCATATTGTTTAATTACTGAAATTACAATGAACTTCATAACTGTAAATAAACACTAAAAACTGGACTAGAAGAAAATCAAATTGATCATATAAATCAGCGGGGCAAAGATGGTCAGTCATTTGTGGACTGGGAGACATTTAGTTTATTTTTTGTGTATAAACTGCACCTAAAATTGACTCATAATCCAAGTGTCATCAACCATCAGTCATACAAAGTACACACCACCACAGCCATCTCCAACAAAAACACAGATCTACCAACCCATTAGAACTCCTCGCACATTTCTCTCTCAGCTCTGCAGCACAATAACAGCAGCACAACTAACTTCCTCATAAATGCACTAAAACCAGCAGAAGATCATTTGTAATAAAGTCATGTAGAGTATTTTAATGTGAATGATCTGACCTGAGATCTGGAAGAAGGTGGTGATGAGTGGATCTTCACAGACATTTAGATGAGCTTAAAGTGTTTGCTCTTTTTCCACTAAGAGTGAAATCATTCTTCTTGTCGCAATGTGTCACATTGTGTATGTATCTCTGTCTCCAGTTTTCTCTGGCTTCATTGGTTCCTCTTTCTAAGAACTGGGTTCTGTCGAAGATATTAACCTTAATTCTCCTCCCACCACTTACATCATACCAGATAGCATCTCATGCACCACCTAAATTGCTTAATGCTTATTTGCTTAATTTATCTCTCTCTCTCTCTCTCTCTTTCTCTCTCTCTGTCATATCTCTGGTCACCTGGCAGTACTTCTGCTGAAATGCTGAAACAGATCATTGTATCTTCTGCTTTCTGATGACTCACAATGCTAAGAGTATGTGAAAAAACATATGACTCCTCCAACAGAAGTCAGAAACTTACATAGTAATGGCGCCAATGCAGGCACTAGGCAATGAGAAAGGTGCCAGACCCCCAGCTTCGATATAATCGACTAACAGTCTACATCACAATGGGATTATTAATGGGGAGAGAGAGAGCAACATGACCTTGGATTTGAACATATAATGCTTAGGAAATTAATCTCAATAGTTTTGTCCGTAAAGTATAGATAAATTATTTCAGAGAAAGAAGGATGGCTTCTGGAATTCATTGAAAAAGCTAAAAGTCAACACTAGGTTGACTGGAAAAGGGAGAAATTAAAAATAGTGAGCAATGCTAAAAAGTAAGTCCAGCTGATCAGCTGCAATCTCATTTAATTAATGGGAAAACAGGCATAAAAGAAAAAAAACTTGTTACAGTGATGTGCTAGGTTCAGCTAGACCATATTGCTCCTGTCAGCCATAGCATTGCAGTGCTATTAACCAGCCAACAGAGCAGAACTCATATTTGAGTTATTTTGTTTAAATTCCACAATAAAAGGAATACACATGTGTACACAACTGTTGGTACCCATTGGTTAATGAAAGAAAAATCCACAATGGTCACAGAAATAACATGAATCTGAAAAAGGTAATACATAAAGATGCTATGAAAATTATCCAATGAAAATCAGAAATTGATTTACAACCATGCTTAAACAGAGATATTAAAAAATAAACTCATGAAACAGGCCTGGACAGAAATGATGGTACCCTTAACATAATATTTTGTTGCACAACCTTTTGAGGCAATCACTGCAATCAAACGATTCCTGTAACTGTCAATGAGCAAAGCAGCCCCAGAACATAACAGAGCCTCCTCCATGTTTCAAAGTAGGGACAGGGCTCTTTTCTTGATATGCTTCATTTTTCCATCTGTGAACATAGAGCTGATGTGCCTTCACAAAAAGTTCCAGTTTGTCTCATGTGTTTATAGGACATTCTCCCAGAAGCTTTGGGGCATGTCAACATGTAGTTTAACAAATTCCAGTCTGGCTTTTTTATGATCCTCCTTTGTCATCTACAAGTAAGTCCACTTTGTCTCAACGACGTATGGTGTGATCTAACATTGATGTTCCTTGAGCTTGAAGTTCACCTTTACTCTCTTTAGAAGTTTTTCTGGGCTCTTTTGTTATCATTTGTATTATCTGTCTTTTTGATTTGTCATAATTTTTCCTCCTGCAGCCACATCCAGAGAGGTTGGCTATAGTCCCATGGATCTTAAATTTCTGAATAATATGTGCTACTGTAATCACAGGAACATTAAGCTGCTTGATCTTATAACCTTTACCTTTAACATGCTTGTCTATAATTTTCTTTCTAATCTCCTGAGACAACTCCTTCCTTCACTTCCTCTGGTCCATGTTGAGTGTGGTACACACCATGTCACCAAACAACACAGTGACTACCTGTAGCCCTATATATAGGCCCACCAACTGATTACAAGATTGTAGACACCTGTGATGCTAATTAGTGGACACACCTTGATTTAACATGTCCCTTTAGTCACAATATTTTTAGAGATACCATCATTTTTCTCCAGACCTGTTAAATGAGTTTACTTTTTAAAATAATTCTGTTGGAGCATGGTTCAAAATCAATATGGGATTTTCATTGGTTAATTTTCATAGAATTTTTATTTATTATAGTTTTTGTCAGATTCAAGTTATTTCTGTGACCATTGTGGGTTTTTCTTTCATTAGCCGAGGGGTGCCAGCAATTTTGTCCACATGTGTATCAATGTGTTTCATTCCATGGTAAAATAACAGGGTGGTAAACTGCCTTGTACTTTTTCACCCCAAATAAAAGCTGAGACATATCAATTTTACATCAAACATCTGAAAATCTTTCATTTGAAACTAATTTGCTTCTCTGCTATGGCAGAGCTTAATGACAAATTGTTTTAATTATTTTTAATCAAATCTTATCACCAACTTTTCTGTGATTTTAGTGAGACAGGTGTAAACAACCACCCACAGTCTAAATGGTCCTCACTTGTACATCACTGAACTTATGAGGCTACATGTGAGTCTGGATTGGTGAGCTGCAGTAAAAGCTGATAGAGTGCATGTGTTTGACCAAATTAGGAAATGGGGCAGTGCAGATGCACCATTTGGGACATGGTAGCAGACTGCAGATGTACCTAAATTAACACAGTGACCATAACAAATGAGCAAGGGTGTAAGGTTAACACTGAAGGTAAAGGTTATTTTCAGTATTTATGTATCTTACATCAGAGATACATATTGAAAGATCTCAATTTGACAATTTCACTGCTTTGAGGCATCACCCAGGTTTCACCATATTAAGACTGTGTCTGTGCCCCGAATTAAACCCAAACATAGAACATCTAGATCAGCTTGTTTTAATAATTTAATTAGTGTTAAATTCTCGCAATCAAACGATAACAGCAGCACCTCAGACCTAAAGCTCAGTCTACTTAACATTAGATCACTAACCTCGAAAGCAGTCATCATCAAATGAAATGATATGTGATCAGAAACTAAACGTTTTCTCCTCACTGAAACCTGGATTAGACCTGATCAATATATAGCACTAAATGAAGCCACCCCCACAGGCTATAAATATGTACATAGCCGTAGATTATCAGGCAGAGGAGGTGGAGTATGTATAATCTATCAGAATACACTAGAGATTATTCAAAAACACTGTAACACCTTCACTTCTTTTGAGATTATCTACATTAATATATCAAATCCAGCCACAAATTAAAATGCATTCAAGTCAAGTCAAGTCAAGTCAAGTGGGTTTATTGTCATTTCAACTACATACAGAGTACACAGTGAAACGAAACAACGTTCCTCCCGGACCATGGTGCAACATAGACAGTGCATACAAGACACAAGTGCAACACAAACAAACAAGTGAGGACAGACAACACAGTACAGACAGAGGATAATAAATAATGACTGTAGTGTGCAAGTTGTGCAATGTGCGATAAATAGAGTCCAGTGAGGTAGTAAAGTTGTCAGTGCAAATGCTTGTGCAAAAAATGCTTCCCATGTTATCTGGGATAAATGGTTGGAAAGAGAGAGAGAGGGAGAGAGAGAGAGAGAGAGAGAGAGAGAGAGAGAGAGAGAGAGGGAGAGTGTAAGATATCAGTTCAGGAGTTGAGTTGTGTTGAGGAGTCTGATGGCTTGGGGGAAGAAGCTGTTGCAGAGTCTGGTCGTGTTGGACCGGATGCTGCGGTACCTTCTTCCTGATGGCAGGAGGGAGAACAGACTGTGTGAAGGGTGGGTGGAGTCATCCACAATGCTGGTTGCTTTGCGGATGCAGCGGGTGGTGTAAATGTCCATGACGGAGGGGAGAGAGACTCCGATGATCTTCTCAGCTGTCCTCACAATGCGTTGGAGGGACTTGCGGTCAGAGGCTGTGCAGGTCCCAAACCAGGCAGTGATGCAGCTGCTTAGGATGCTCTCTATGGTTCCCCTATAGAAGAGGGTGAGGATGGGTGGAGGGAGACGGGCCTTTCTCAGCTTCCGGAGGAAGTAGAGACGCTTCACACTTCACACTAAGTAATATTTATAGGCCTCCAGGGCCCTATTCTGAATCTTTAAAAGAATTTAGTGATTTTCCTGCAGACTTGGCAATGTGCAGCGACAAAGTTATAATAGTAGGAGACTTTAATATTCACTTCAAAAAAGCAGACGATCCATTAACAAAGGCGTATGTATCAATTTTAGATTCGGTCGGCATCATACAAAATGTAACTGGACCCACACATTACTATAACCATACCCTAGATTTAGTCCTGACCCTGGGTGTTCGCATTGATCAGCTAAATATTCTACCTCAAAGCTCAGTAATATCAGACTATTATCTGATCTCCTTTGATCTTCATCTTAGGCAAAATGTTAATTCGTCCCCCCACCACTGTCTAAAGCGCTCAATAACACCAATGACAGCTGTACAGTTTACCAAAAAACCTCCCACCCCTATCCACCTTAGCTTACACTCAGTCAGACCAAACAGAGCTCGTTAAATTAACAAACAATCTAGAAAATACCCTTTGATCAACCTTAGACAAAGTAGCAGCGTTTAAAAGCAAAACGAGGAGGCAGTAAAGGCTCGCACCGTGGTACAGTGATCAAACGCCTACCTTAAAACAAACAGTGCGGAAACTAGAGCGCAAACGGCGGACCACCAAACTAGAGTAGTTCCACTCTGCGTGGAAAGATGGCCTTAGTCAATATAGAAAGACTCTCATTAAAGCTCGCTCAGCGTATTTGACCTCACTGATCCATAAAAACTAAAACAATCCCAGAGTTCTTTTTACTGAGATCTCTAAACTTACTAAAAGCCAGGCAGATTCTCAGAGTCTCGCTGCTTACACGCGATCACTCAGGTTTGTTGATGGTGGAGCAGATAGATGCTCCCTTCTGGCTCTCTCCTTTTAACTAGGCTGTTATAGTCAGACCTGCCGGAGTCGTCAGACACACTTTGATACTGCTCAACATTCTCTGCTCTCTATAAAATCCTTTTAGTACTAACTTTCTCTTTTTACCTTCTCAGAGTAAATGGCCGCCCGATCTGCTGGAAGATTGCCCGCTGAGGTCAAACCAGCTGCCACCTACTGGTCCAAACAGCAGGCCCCCCACCCACCACCACCCATACCAGACCAGCTGCACACCCTCCTACCACTGCTACCTGTTTAATGACCATGTTAAAACCTAAATGGACTCGTAACCGTCTGCCACTATTAATATCACCACTATTAACTGTCTGTTGTATCTGGTTTGGTAATTTTTATCAATAATGTTTAAATTGTTCTGATCAGATGAGGATGGGTCCCCCCTTGTAAGTCTTGGTTCCTCCCAAGGTTTCTTCCTCCAGCTCTGAGGGAGTTTTTCCTTGCCACTGTTGCCATTGGCTTGCTCACTGGGGGTCTTTGATCCTTCATGTCTTATGTTATTTCCTTTTTTTTCTTTGTCTTTTATTAATTACTAATTATGTAAAGCTGCTTTGTGACGACAAGAGTTGTAAAAAGCTATGCAAATAAATCTGACTTGACTTGACAATTGCTCCTTTTCCTGGCCTCACTGCATACTGTACCATGCCATATGCCATGGTAGGCACACCTGATTGTAGTGAAGCTCCGTAACACTGCTACAAGGACGCCTACCTGGAGACCCTACAGTTCTGAGCAGTTTGTGTAGTGTAATTGTGTGGTCTGCTGTGTTTTGACTGTTGCCTTTTGTACATGGATTGGTTGGTACTGGAGTCTAGACTCTGGTACATGGACTCTGATAGTTTTATAAACTTTAAGTACACTCTGAGTGGCCAACCCAGGTCCTGATCTGGAAAAAGAAGCCTCTATTTTTGTAAATGCTGCAAAACCCAATTACGAAACCCAATTACTCTGTAGCTCTGCTACTGTATATATTACTCAACTCAAGCCAGTTAACCAGCTGCTTATCTGGGGAAATACAGAGGCAGTCAAATGCAAGAGGCAAAAAGTAGGCAGTTAATTTTTCTACAGTTCTGTGCCAAATGAAAGAAGCTATTATCATAACTATGACTTTTCTGAACTGCAGTAATTTTCCCTTATATTCTGAAGATTAACTATTTTTGATGCCAATGCCATTGCCACTGTTCTGTGCTCCCAGTGTTCTGTGGTTCAGTTGATTCTTATTTCTTATGAGAAACACTAACCTCACAGCTCTGTTGCTTAATGCTGCCCCCCCCCTTTTGTGTTTGTGGTTGAACAAGCTGTGGTTTTATAAAAAAAAGCTTACAGCATCCCCTGTTTTAAGGTTGTTTAAGGTAGTAAGAATCATGCAATGTCTTCTAAAAAACAAAAGGCTACCTGTTTCATAACTCATGCATAGTCATTTAATAACACATTTATATATCTTAAGAATATTTATTAAAAGGTTGTTTAGGTAAATGCAAGATGTTAAGTGTTTTATGAAGTAATGTCATTGCACTGAAATAAGTGCAGACATCTGTTCCATTCATAGCTCTTTTATTACAACCCCTCCAAATGCATTTATGAGATTTGACCTTTATAAGAGTAAAATAAATAATAGTATAGTTAAGAACACAGTGGGATGGTTTAAGTCGAGTCATGCATGTTTTTTTTCTATAATGGACAATTTCTTTGAAAATTGTAGTCCAGGACCATTTTTGTCCAGCATCAGTTCTGAACATATGCACAAAAATAAACACAGTTATGCACTCTATAACCCCTTTAATGAATGTTTACAACATTAAATTTACACAGACTGACTCTGGTGGCTGGTGTTGGGATTCAGGCTCTGGTAGACTGATAGGATTGGTTGGTGTAGGGGTTTAGAATATGGTAGACTGCATCTAATTGGTTGATGCAGGGGTCTAGACTCTGGTAGACCGAATCTTCTGATTGGTTGGTGTTGAGGTTGTGGTAGACTGGATCCACAGTAATGTTCTGGTTTCTGGTTGGATCATTTTCATCAGCCTGGAAATAGAGGAACACACACACACATACACACACACAAAGTAATTAAAATCTTTTTCTTCATATCCAGCATGACGCATACTGTCCTAAACAATAACTGCTCTTGGAGTGTCCAACCCAGGTCCTGGTGATCTGCTACCCTTCTGATTTTAAATACACCATTCCTAGCTCTAATGGTCAGATGATCCTGAAGGTCATGGTTAACTGGATAAGATGTGTAAGATAAGGGATGTAGCTAAGCTGTTATCAGGAGCAGGTTTGAGTAGCCCTGCATTTTTCCAACAGTGAATCAAATGATGGAGACAAATCACTCACAGTGTTTCTTCTTGTCTGCATATTGGAGGAGATGGAGTCTGCAGAACAAGAGAAGACCAATCAAAGATCTGCATTACACCTGGAGTGGATCAAACCTTTAGTGGTAGAAATCTCTGAAACATGCAATATTATATTACAGTGTTAAATGACTACAGTTCTATTTAAGCTTGAATCATTTATGATATTCAGACTGCTGCATATGAACTAGCATCCTAGAAATGCTTTATTACATTGTTTATGGACTAATATCTCCTATTCTGGGGTATATGAGTGAATATTGAGGTGTTTATGTACCAGTATGATATTGTGTGTGTGTGTGTATATGTGTGTGTGTGTGTGTGTGTGTAAGCAGTACCTTGTGTCCTAGTGCATCCCAGTTTGTAGAAACTCAGTGTTAATCCTCCAATCAGCAGCAGACCCACACAGACACTCACAGTGATGATGATGTAGAAACCTGGAGATGAGAGATGAGACATGGTATCAGTTTATTTTATATTCAGAAAAACAAAAACACACTCTGGAAGAGATTCAGCATAAACACGCCAGAACATCTACAGCACACACACACACACACACGGTTTAGTAAATGTGTGACTGGATGCAGATGGACCAATGCAGAGCCTTTGTCAGGAATGAGAGTCAGGGGTAAAGTCTGGGGTGCCGGGGGTACTCGGACAGGGATGAGATCCTGACCTCTTTCTCTATCCAGAATAATGTCAGAAACAGGGTCAGGAAACTGAACCACCTGAAGAGTTTCTGTTTCTTTTCTTTTTTCTTTTTTTTGTCCTTTTTGTGCTGTCCCTTTTCTTCTTTTTGTTTTTCTCTGCCTTAGTCTTTTTCATTGTGTCCTTCTTATTATTCTTGTAAATAATAATAATAATAATAATAATAATAATGATAATCATCAAATACAGGATCCTGATCACTAGCTGAAGCATACAGGTGTAAGAAATCTGAGATTTAAAGTACAGATACCAGTAAAACACAGGCTTACACATTACAGCCATCAATAGACATGTCTTACCATACTGTGCTGTGCTTGTAGGGATTTTCACTTTACCATGGTGAAATTGATGATTGAGTAGACGAGTGTTCAGCAGTGTTTATATCAGCAGATATGGAAACAGTGAAAACAGAAAGCATGTTAATGACCACTGGAATCTCAAGTAGAAATGACCAGAAGATCAGAATTTCAAATTAGAGAAAATTAAAGAAGTATTTTTTTTGCACTGAAATCAAATCTCTATATTGTAATGTGTTACCACGTTGATCCGTGACCGATCCGAGTTTATAATTGCTCAGTTATATCAAAAGCTAATGAGAAACTGTACCAGCATGTGAGATCCTGTTGTACTGAATAGGAGTTGTTCTGTTATGAGCTGTTTAATAAATAACATTCTCTGTAATGAAAGAAACAAAGGTAATAAAGTCATGTTTCTCACCAGAAACCTGCAGCTGGATCTCTGTGTAGCGGGTGTAATAACTGACTGGCTCTCCTCCAGCACTCACTGCACAGGAATAAACTCCTCCATCCTCTTCTCTCACATCACTGATTCTCACACTGACCACTTTAGAGCTTCGGTCTTCAGAAATTGAGAACCTGCCTGTCTGAGAGTCTGAGGAACGGATCACTTCTGTATAATATTGACCATATTGTTTGAAGAAGAACTTGGTTTTATTCTGAAGCTCCTCTGGATAGGAACAGCTGATGGTGACGGTCTCTCCCAGATAACCAGTTACAGTCTTTAACCTTAAACAACATGGATCTGTCAATCATATAAAGCTGATCAGTTAATCTGTAAAATTGTTATTTGCAGACATCATACAAACATCTCAGCAGCTCCATAACTGAGGAGTTACACATGATGTGTATTATTAAAATAAGTTAATAAGTAATAATATTCAGGACATCTCTACTACAGGCTTTAGTAACTGCTTATGGTAATTATAGTAAAATTAGTTAATAATAAAATTGTTTATCAATACAAATTTAGCTTGTTTAAAATAAATAATCACCTTCATTCACCCTTAGGTTCACATCATAACTCCAACCTCCAGCTTCTTCACATCGATATAATCCAGAATCCTGTAAACTCAGGTGTCTGATGGTTGCTGTGAGGGCACCCACAGGGTTATCCACCAGAGAAAATCTGCCTTCATGAACCCCTGTGTTAAACTGTCCTCTCTGAGAAGTTATTGAATTTCCACACTCTTGCAGTGTTCTCAGTTTACAAAAACTCTTCTGTCCTCCTGCAGAGTTCTGATATTTGCAGGTTATTCGAACTTCTCCTCCTGGAAAGCCAATCACATCAAAGCAGCCCACAGGACCTGCCAATGACATTCAACACTTCATTCATCTCTCTGATCTCATTAAACACAAAAAGAGCAAAACTTTATAACAATATTCATTAATGCATCTTAAACTGTAGATGATTTGTTATGTTTGTAATTATATTTACTAATTAGTGTATTTCAATTAATGAGTTATAAAACATTAATTCATGTTTACAAACCTTGTCTAGACTGTTTAGTTTAAGTTAGTTCTAGTTGCACTTTTTATGCTTTATATTTACCGTCTTTGTGTTGGATATCATGCACTAGTGACACTGAATGCCAATTCATGCTTCTGCATTGAAGCTACCCCACAGCCTGCACATAGCCATGTACCCTACGCCATACCCTATGCTGTAGCCGGACGTGCACCTTCTCAGAAATGTAACTAGGCATCATTACTGCAAATGACTGCGATTGGTTCGATTGATTGCATAATATTATTGCCTTCAAATTCAGTTGGACGAATGTGAATCATGATTACGCATACACTAATGTGAGACAAGCGGTTGCACATGACAAACCAGATCAAATATACCTGGCTTTCCTCATCCATGTCCATAAAAAAAAATAAAAATAAAAAAAAGAAATATTACCCTAGTTCTGTCTTGGTTCAACTTCTTCTGACATCTGACATCTAGTTGTACTTTTAGTGAGAGTAAATAGTGATTTTGCTCTACCTCTAACATAATCTGCTCAGTTTGTCGCCATCATTTGTAAAAAATACACCAAGAGTGTCACACAGTGGCAATAAACTCCACACATCAGACTAGTGGTTGGCTGCAAAACTGTATAAAGTATAAACGCTCATAACGTCATAGGCCACTTGTGCAGGCCATGCTGTAGACGGTGTGTTGGGTCAATGCAGAAGCAGAAATTGGCCTTCAGAACAGGCCTTAAAACATATAAGACTTTAGAATAGGCCACTTAGCACTATATATGTATTTTATACCATAACAGAGCTCAGAAACAGGTTGAGTGTGCAAGTCAGACAATACACAAACACACTCAGCTCAATCACCGCTATATTAAGCTGAAAGTACTCCACATTGACCAATCCAGCTAATTAGAAATCATTAAAATCACTTTAGGCAATGTGGATTGAGTCCATGTACTAATCAATCAAGGGTCTTAAAAGCAAATGTAGTTGTGTTGTGTGGTTTGAGCTTCTGTAGGTTAATCTGAGATCTGACCTGAAATCAGGTGGAGGGTGAAGATGAGGGGGATCTTCATCCTGGTCTAAAGCTCAACCTCAGTGATCCAGTCCACTCTTCTCCAAGGTCTCTCCTGTGCTTTGTAGAGAGAAACAATTCTGATCAGATAAATCAGTTCATGTAAAGAGCTTCTGATTAATGGTCATTTCTTGTTTAAGATACGAGTCAGATATTTAGCTTCACAGTTCTTCTCTTTATCCCCACCAACCAGACACCAAGCGGAAGTCACACTTCACGGTCATATTCACTCATATATGCACACAGTTTCTAGACCAAAATACAGCATTCCCATTGTACACATTTCGACCCATTTTCACTTCTCATGTACCAAACTGGCCTAAAAGCTCCATCATACTTTCATTTAACGTCAGTGGCCAAACATCATCTGTGGTTTTGCTCTCATTAGGGCTGTTTTGGCCAACTGAGCAGCTCATCACCTCCAGACTTTGCTAGTTATGGGAACCAGGCCAGTGTTCGCAAAAAGGCAGCTCAAACTCTGCACATGACGTACTGAAAAAAGCAAAAGCAAACAGAGATCCAGGATGAGCTAAAAGCTAAACACTAGGCAAGGGGCTTTTACCATCTCCTTTTCATCATCGATGAACCAAACTGGAGCTAAAACACACATCAAAAGGAAATGCAGAAACCCAAACCGGGCAAGTGAGCAGATGCTTGGCTTCAGTCATGAGACCAGCAACACAAAACTTGAGAATAATGATAAATTTACATTTTAATTTTAATAAAAGAAACATACATTTTCCCCACAAGCCCAAAATCCATGTTTCATTCTGAGGTAAAATAACAGAGTGGTAAATAGACTTGTTAAACCACATCTGAGCATTCTGCACTCCACACAAAGCCACACTTGTTATCTAAAACAACAACAACAACCTACTAATGTAGCTTCAGCAAATAACAACCTAAATATTCAATACATGTATTATTTCACAAAATTCGCTTAAGGTTTATAGTCGGATAAGACTAAGATTGAGCTTTTTGGCCACAATGACCAGACATTAGTTTGAAAACATGCAGGTCATTTAACCCCATGAACACTGTACCAACCTTTAAGCATATTGGTGGTAGCATCTATCCACTATTTTGCTGCCGGTAGAACTGGCACAATGCACAAAAGGAGTACAAAAATAAGGATGGAGAAGAACTACTTTGGAGTTCATCAGCAGAACCTCAAACCATCAGCTTGACCGTTGAAAACTGGACACAACTGGGTGTTCCAACAGGACATTGACTTCAAATGCACATTAGTGACGACCATCATGAAGCTTTTGGAATGGTCTTCCTGACCGTCCTGACATTAGACTCACCAAAAAAAAAAAACCTAAAACGAATGTGCATAAAAGTCAGGTTTGTGCCAGGAAACTTCTAATCTCACTGAATTCTACTAGTTCTGCCAAGAACAATCAAAAAAACAATTCTGAAGGTTGTTGATTGCTACCAACAGCATCTGGTTAAGAGATAGATATAAACTAGACATCAGGTCCATGATGAGTGTAAAGTAAAACTTGCGACCACAACTGTACTTTGAGCCAAATAAGACTCGGGTATGGCTGCAATAAAGTCATGTAGATTATTTTGAAATAAAACATCTGACCTGAGATGTGACAAAAAAGTGGCTCTTCAGATCCACAAACATTCAGATGAACTTAGTGTTTGCTCTTCTTCTCCTGAGTGAAGTCTTGAAGTAATCCATAGTAGTCCGTCTCTGCCTCCAGTTTTCTCTGGTTTGGTTTGTTGGTGGCTCTTTCTAAGAATTGGGTTCTGTCAGAGAGGTTAACCTCAATGCTCCCCCCACTACTTACATCATATCGGCTTCTTATGCACCACCTGAATTGCTTCATTTCTCTCTCTCTGTTGTATCTGTGGTCATTCAGTGGTTCTTCTGCTGAAGTGCTAAAATAGATCACTGCATCCTCTGCTTTTTGATTTCGGATAATGGAGGAAACTCATCATAAAAATGAAATTAGCACATAGATGAAGTATATAATACTTTAGAAGTTGGTTTTCCAAGACAGGGGTAAGGCCTAGTCCTGGACTTTGCAGCATGGTGACTGTGATTCTCTACTGAAAAGAAAATAACATACTTCAGGATTTGGCTTTGTTCTTGTCGGGGAAACCAACCCAACACACTTACCCTTATTAATAGTGTTTCAGTAATCATTTCAATAATTTAAAAAAATCCATATTGCTCACTTAAATCAGTGTGCCATACACTATATGGACAAAAGGTATCCTTCTTATGTTTCGACTGTCCAGAAAAGGCTTTAGAGCACTGCTGTAAGGATTTGATTTGACTCTGTGACAAGAGCGTTAGTAACATCCTCAACTCCCCAACTCATCCAAAAAGTACTGGATGGAGCTCCACCACAATCATTCCAGAGAACACAGTTCTTCCCCTGTTCCACAGCTCAATGCTGGGGGGCTTTATACCCCTCTAGCCCACGCCTGGCATTATTAGGCAGCATAGTGCCAATAGGTTCATGTTTATCTGCTCCTAGAGACCTATTCTATTAGCAATCCTACATCCCACAAATGTTTAGATGAATCCACAAAGATTGAACAAAGATTTAATTCTTTGTTCAAGAATTAAATCAATCCATCCATATGATATTAGGGCATTTTTTATTAGGATTATTACACTTAACAAGAGTCAAGTAGGTTTACACATCTTATTCACAATAAAAGCAGGACGTGTTCTGTAAGTGTATATTGACTAAATTAATTGAAGTGTCCATTTTTACAAGATTATTAAATATTAAAAGAAACTAAATAAGTGTTCATCATTGTGTAATTATTTGTGTAGAATAGAGCAACACCTGCTACAGCTGTAGTAAAAACACAGTACAAGACTATTCAACCTACTTAAAGGCTACATTTGTATGGATTACACTTTAAACCAAGTGACTGCAAATGGAAGTAAATTTTCAATATGTAATATTTTCCTTTAAAATAATAAAAACTGAAAGCTGCTGCTTGCATAAGTGGAGTCTGTTGGGGTAAGTTTCT
Source organism: Salminus brasiliensis (assembly GCF_030463535.1). Classification (NCBI taxonomy): domain Eukaryota; kingdom Metazoa; phylum Chordata; class Actinopteri; order Characiformes; family Bryconidae; genus Salminus; species Salminus brasiliensis. Next base: position 34,077,317 of record NC_132892.1, read on the forward strand.
ACCAGCTTTTAGAAGGGATTTTCACCCATTCCTATTGAAGATCTGCTCTAGGTGTTCAAGTTGGTTGGATAATGCTTGTGGTCATAAGTCGGATTGAGATCTGGACTTTGGTTTAGCCACTGTGGGACATTCACTTTTTTCTGGTCACTCACTTTTTTCCAGTTTCAAGCTTGTGCAAAGTGACTGTTAGCATGGCTGTTGCTGCACTTACAAGTATTAGGTTTTGAAGGACAGCCTTGCCTAGACAGTATCAGCTCAGCTAAAATGTACACGCCCATAAGGTTAGCCCAACTGGGAACCAGAAAGTTTTTCTTGGCTTCCATGTTGGTCCCCCATATGGATGCCCTGCAAGGACAGTGAGGTGACCAAGAGGGATGGAATATAAGCAACATCTGGGTTGTACACTGCAAATGGGGCCTAGATGGAACCCATGTGAGATGATGAATAATGGTAAATAAAAAACTGCTGACTGCTCCAAACTTCTATCCAATCTAAGCCTTTCCTGTCTTGTGTAATTTGTAATCCAGTTAATCTTATGACATTTAAGAAGGTTGAATATGACAGTGATGTCTATATTCAGAATTAATTTGCAAGCTTCTTTCTGATGAATATTTCGAGAACCTCAACCAAAAACTGTGCAATTATGGCAATATATCTGTTATTCCTCTCCGCTTTCTCCCTCGCCGCTTCCTCTTGAATCTTTACCAGCTGCATTTGAGTTTCATAATCAGCTTCCTGCTTCAGTGCCTCCAGCTGTCTGCGATTGTGCTCCTCATTTTCCTTTAGGATTCGTAGTTTCTCTTCCTCGATTGCTTGCTCTGCTTTCTGGAGCATTTCATTGGTATAGTAGCGTCCTCCATTCTCAGACACCATCTTATCTACCTTCTCCAGGAGTTGATGCACCTGTGTGGAATCACAGACTTCATTGTTGAAAATGTGATATCTCTGTTTGCACTTGTTGAAAACTCTCACCAGATCTGCGTTGTGACTAATAAACTCGTGAATGCTCTTATCACCAAGCTTGTCTCCATGGGTAAAAAGAACCAAAGTGTGTTGACTGGCGTCTTCCCCAAAGATCTCCAGGAAAAGCTCCACTGCCTGGCAGTCTTCCCGAGTGAACCTGCTGCCTATCTGGACCACCACCAGGAAGGCGTGTGGGCCAGGGGCGGCACGGGGGATGCACAGCTTTATCCGGTTTACAGTCTCTGGTGTATTAAAATTAGGGTCAAACAGGCCTGGCGTGTCGATAACAGCAACTTCTCTCCCATGGACTTCCTTGGTGGTCTTTTGACAGCTCTGAGTAACAGAAGATGGTGATAGGTCACTTTTGAAGACATTCTCTCCCAGAATGGTGTTTCCGGCAGCACTTTTCCCAACTCCGGTTTTTCCCAAAAGCACAATCCTGAGCTCTTCATGTGAATCCTGAGGGCCTTGCACTGTTCAAAGGAAAACAGAAACTACTAAGTACTGCTACAGATGTACAAATGCACAGTGTTTAAACATGACCATGTTTATCTCCAAAACAAATTTTTACAGTTTTTCTTTGTTGTAAACCATGTCCTTTATTTGAATTACAGTAATTTATTATACCTTGGTAGTTTGGAAATAACTAAAAAAAACCAACCAAACAAACAAACATAACTATGCATTTGATCAATTAATAGAACTTTTAGTAACTGAGACCGGAAGTAGGAGACAATACTAAGACCAGATTAGGTTATATTTTCATTCTTTGAATAAAATAAAATAAAATAACTAATAATAATAATAATAATAATAATTATTATTATTATTATTATTATTATTATTATTATTATTGTTGTTGTTGTTGTTGTTGTTGTTACAATGTAATTTGTTTGTTTTTCCTTATATATTCATTACACAACAAATTTAGTAAAACATTACATATACAGCCTAAAAGAATTAACAGCATCAACAATATTATATTCTTAGTCAAACAAAAAACAATGTATCTTTTGGAAGCAAATAATTGTACTCATTCGGGATCCCTTCAACACACATTTGTATTCTTATTTATGAAAACAACAACAACAACAACAACCAACCATTATTTCAGACCACAGACAAAAACTCTCCAGTTGAGCAATCTTGGAAAGGAATAGTGAGATCATGGACCCCTTAAAACTTTTTCTACTCAAAACACAATGAGCACTAAGAAAAAAGTTGCATCAGCTACTTTTGGTTCACTATACTCAAAATTTCCCAAAGTGTTACTCTTGTTTCAGAAACCTCTTCAAGCTCTCAGCTGGTTCTGCTGGTACACGCCTCTTAAAATACGCCACCAAGGCTGCAAATGCCATTGCTGTCAGAACAGGCACAGCACAGTAGAAGATTTTTTCCCAGGCATTTGGTACTTTGGTCTTATTCTTTACAAAACATGGATGCCTAGTTCTCTTCTTCAGTTGATTGTCTATTTTATCCAGAAGCTCACTGACCTGCACCTTATTTTCTATGTCAGCATTGTTAAACACATGATATTTTCCCCCACATTTGTCAATCAGCATTTCCACGTTCTTGTCCTCTTTGACAAACTGTCCTATCATTTTACCCTTCAGTCTGTCACCATAAGTGAAGAGCACCATGATGTATGAATTTACATCTGAGCCCACAATTTCCTTCAGTTTCTCAGCTATGGCCTTTTCTTGCTCTGTGAAGCGTCCCAGCTGGATGATGAGGAGAAAGAAGTGGGGTCCTGGAGCACAGAGGGTCAAGGCTCTCTCTAGTTCCTCTTTCACCTCGGCATCTGAGAGGGAGCTGCTGAACAGTCCTGGCGTGTCCACCACGGTCACCTGCCTCCCACGGATCTGGCCCTCCCGGATTTCACTCTTAAGAGTCAGGCAGGTGGGACTGATGTCTGACTGAAACTCTTCTCTGCCTAGGATGGTGTTTCCAGTGGCACTCTTCCCCACTCCCTGAAGGCCCACCAACACCAGTCTCAGGGGATCCTTTGCTCCTGGAAAGAATTGTTCTGAATAGCTCATTTGTTCTAGATAGTTCCCATTGCAACATTTATGAACAGATATAAAAGTCAGTAATTAAATTAATTAATTACTTAAAATGAATTAATACTATGGAAAGTTTAGTATTATTCAGTTTATTTTTTTTTTTAGTTTTTTAGTTTTTTTTTTTACCTCAAACCAGAGATTTTCAAATCTATACAGAAAATGTGCTATATGGCATATGGTGTACACATATGTAGTAAAAATGAATTATAGTCCATATACACTGGATGCACTACATATTGCTACCCAGACAAGTTTAATTTTTTTCAGTTTTTTCACTTTGTAAAAATGCTAATCTGGCAAATGTCCTTTACATTCAAAAAGTTGTGATGAATTCACCAATAAAAAATAGAAAAAGAAATGCAAACATGACTGGTAGATATGACAAATATATGTTGGATATGAAGGAATTCTAGATATTCTAATATGTCAGGGTTTTTTTTATATCTCTATATTGCCATATCAGATTTGGGTGCGGTTATGCTTAATGGCCGTATGCAATAAATGAACCACTGTTCTAACAAAGACTCATCCCTCTAAAATCAATACACACAGTCATCAGGAACTATCCTTCTAATCCTCTTTTCCTGATTTCTGTTTAGCATTAAGCCTCAGGAATTATTGAATTGAGCATTTCTCTTTGGCCACCGCAAACATGACTACAGCAGCTACACCAGCAAGCCCCCAGGAAACAATCTGATTATTCCTTTCTGCTCGCTCTCGTGCCTTTTGTTCACACAGCATCGGATTTACTATTTGAATTCTAGACGTCTCCTTTTGAATTGCTCTCTCAGCTATCTGCAGCATTTCGCTTGTGTAGTGCTGTCCACCATTTTTGACAATCACTTGTTCTATCTCCTCAAACAGAGCTGTGACCTGTGTCCGATCGGTATCTTCATTGTTGAAGACATGGTAATGACCGCTGGAGGACTTGATAAAATTCACCAGATCAGGACTTTTATTAACAAATTCGTGAATAGTCTTATTCCTCAGCTGGTCTCCATGAGTGAAGAGGACCATGGTATACTTTGAAGATTCATCTCCAAAGATTCCCTTAATTATCTCCACTGTTGCCTTTTCTTCATTGGTGAATCGGCCGAGCTGGATAATCACCAAGAACACATGAGGTCCTGGTGCAGACAGGGATATGCACAGCTTGATCTTTTCTATGATCTGCTCATTTGATAAGTTGGTATCAAATACTCCCGGTGTGTCAATGACGGCAACTGGTCTACCGTTTACTGTCTCTCTGAATTTCTCACATTCTGAGGTCACCGAAGATGAAGATAATTCAGATATAAACACTTCCTTCCCCAAGATTGTGTTTCCTGTGGCACTCTTTCCCACTCCAGTCTTTCCAACCAGCACAATCCTCAGTTCAGCATTATTCATCAGCTTCTTCTGTGCTGTTAAAGGACAGGTAGAGCATTACACTACTATCTATAGTTCTTAGATATCGAACACAGTTGAGATGTGATGAGCCTGGTTTACGATTTTGAAGAATTTTTATATTGCTACTGTTCTTAATCATTTTGCAGCTATTCGCTTGTCTGGCAATCACAACAAAAGCATGAACTTTCCGGTTCTGCAGAGTGAGGTGTGTCCCAGGGTCAATAGGGGAGGTGCTTAAATTAATTTTGCAATTAATTTGACTTCACATCATTTGTCCGGCCTTCATTTTTAGCCTCCACAGATTCCAGAGAACCAAGAATCTAAGAATTTATTATGTTCCCATATGCAAAATAATCATAATATTCCTGGAACAACTAGGAATGACTAGGCAAATAGTAAACAAGCTAAATCAACCATCCATACAGTTACTTTAATTTAATATATTTAATATAATTTAATATATTAATATATAAGAATAGTGTGAAGCCATTTAACCGTATGAAATTGCATTGAATATTGTCATTAGGCTACCCAGATTAAGCTAATGCCAAGTGAATCAGCAAGCAGTGGTTCTAAAAAAATATATCTTCCCTTTAGCAGCAAATTTAGCTGCTGATCTGGAATCAGCAGAGGCTAAAAATAGTAAAATGCAGCTGGACAAATACAGCGATGTTTTTTGGTTGAATAAATTTGTTTAAGTGCCTAACCCTTGACCCTGGGACACATAAGCATATTAGCATGTATATTTGTATTCATCCAACAGCCCAACCACAAACACAGCTGAGCCAGTGCAGAAGAAACCATGCACTGTGTTCTCTTACGTCCTATTGTAGAGCTATTCCAGTAGGGGGAGTCGTACGCTCACAGCTCAAATCTAAATATACCAATTCCTCACCAAGCCCCACCCTCCTCATTCCCATGATTCACCTTTTCCTACATCCACAAACCCTCTACTTCACCGAAATGTCGGTACAAACACTTGATGTTCTCATACCACGGATTAGGATTACAGAATGGCTCTGAGCTCCAAAGACTGCTTTATTGCATGTTTGGCAAACATTTTAATCAACAACGTTTTAAGCAGATTAGGACGTTTTAATTAGGAATGGTCTTAATCCTTCTGGGGTCCTAAAGAGGACCATGGTATATTTAGAAGATTCTCCACTTTATCTTTTTGTTGAGCTGGTTAAAATCACCAAGAATACATGATGTTCTGATGCAGACAGTGATATAAACAGCTCAATCTTTTCCTTGATCTGCTCACTTAAGATGTTGGGACTAGTTTTGCCTGGTATGTCAATAATGGAAACCAGTCTACCATCTACAGTCTCTCTGATTTAGACTAATTTGGCCTAACCATTTTTAATCTTTGGATTTCGGATTAGGTGCTTTCACACCACTGTCTGCCATCCGAAGGATTGTCTTGTTATCCATCTTTCTTTCTCCTGTGATGCCACTTCATAATCCAGTTCCTCTTTAAAATGTTATGTTTTTTACAGAGTTACCTGTTGCTGTTAGTTCCCATTAGTCTATTGGACTCTGACCCAGTCTGGAGAATTCTGTCTTATTCAGTTTCTCTCATGGCTTGGATGAGAGCAAGCACCCCAACAAGTCCAACAGTTGACCGTTGAATTAATCAGAGATTATCCCACCATCCACTCTCATGGTCTTCAACCACAGACCTCACTTCATTAATAAAAACCAAAATAGTGCTTCAGATTTTTATAGTCAAAATAAATAATAATAATAATAATAATAATAATAATAATAATAATGCCACTTTTCCAGTCAGGACTTCATATCAGTGTTTTGCTTATTAGATTTCTATTAAGATTTAGAATAAAGATTTTAAGTGGTGTTTTTTTGACCCATTATTAAAAGACCCATGTATTTTTGTTCCTTTCAGAGGCAACATTTTTGGTAACTTTTCTGTCTCAGTTTGTCTTCGTCTGGGCCAAATCCTTCTCCATAGAATCCACATCCATTTCCTGGGGGGCTTTATCTCCAATCCGGCCATGTCTTCAGCATCCTCCCTTCAGCCTGGCACGCCCCTTTTATCACTGCGTGTTTTCATTCCTCTGGGAGTTTTTAAATTAGTTCTGGTTGTTACCAATTATTGTGTTGCTATAGTTGTATTCCCCAACCAGGTTGTTTTCCCCTTTCCTGTCTACCTTGTTTTGCAATGTCTAGGTTAATCTGTTTATATTCAGAGCCCCCCATTAATGCATGATTGCAGCTGTATCATCTGTGCATTTAGTCTTCACCTCCTCGCTGCATAATTTAATTTGTAGAGTTCACGTCCATTAATCCTGATTTCTGTGTTTCCTTGTATTCCCGGCCTATGTTAAAGCACCTTTTTTGTAATTGTAAGGTGTATGCCAACCATGGCTGTGCGGTATAAACTGTGATCATGATTACATGGTTGTAGACCCCCATTTAGATTATTCTATTATAACGTCTGAGCAAGGTATCTTCTAAGAGAGGTTTTAATGTAAAAAAAAAAAAAAAAAAAAAAAGAAGGGAAAAGAAGAAAGAAAGTAGTGAGATCTTGTCAGTGAGCTAGTCTGAAGAACAGAGCTCAGTTCCTCCAGGTTTCTCCTGGACACCCCCCAGTCCAGCCAGCACAGAGTGGAGGATGTGTTCAACTCCATCATCATCATCATCAGCAGCAGCAACAGCAGCAGCAGCAGCTCACCTGATTTACCACCAAACCAGGTGTTGATCTGAGGAGAACTCTAAATAATACTAGACTCCATGAGGAGATGGTTGGAGATGTTCTAATGAACACAGTGGTGGAGAACCACAACTTTCAGATTTTCACTCTGATTTCCACAGGGGATTTAAAAGATTTACATTGCAGTTTGTAAATTGTGATTAAATACGAGATTTAAAAGAATATATTTAGGTATTAAGGTTAATAATATGAGAAAACTGCTTGATCAGCAGCATTTGTAGCTTTGGTTGCAGCGGAACTGCCTTAAATACAGTTTAGAAAAGTACTTACCCATATTAGCTCCCTCTGCACTCATCCTGTGGGTTGATATGAACACTTTCTCTCCACAGAAGTGGGTGCTACTTTTGATATGGTCAAAAGAATCCTCGTCGTTAAACGTTCAGGATCTACCCCAGCAGTTCTAGACTCTTCTATATCCACATCCACTCTGCATGTGGGAGTGAACTTCTGTTTCTGCCCTACCCCTCCCTTTCCTCACAGGATGCATCTGCATGGGTTGTTTTTCCATTGTCCTTACTATATCCTCGCCGCCAGACAAACACCTTGCACATGGTCAAAGGTATGGGGACACCCACTTATTAATTGTTTCTTCTGAAATCAAGGGCATTAAGAAGTTTCTCCTGTTTCATTTAAATGGAGTAACTGTTTCTGTCCAGGGAAGAAGACTTTTTACTAGATTTTAGAGGAGCATTGCTGTGGGGATTTGATTGATTTCAGCAACAAGCATGTACGAGAGGTCAGGATGTTGGATGATGACGATGACTCAACTCAAACATATTGGATAGAGCACCAGCCACTATTCCAGAACACACAGTTCTACCACTGGGGGGGGGGGGGGGGGGGGGGGCTTTATACCCTGCTCACCCACACCTTGCATGTTTATCAGCTTCACAGGGTCCTATTCTATTGGCAGTACTTCTCTACAGGGACTATGTATGCATTTGCACAGATACAATAGCTAAATGCTTTAATTAAAAAGTATATGCAGTGCATCTCTAAAACAGCAACTGCACAGGAAAAGGACAGAAAACCCTCTTGATAGACCCCCTCGGTGACATTTTGGAGCATTTCTATTGGTCTTGTCATAATGCTGTTCTGACACAATGTAAAATAACTGCCAGAAAAAAAACCTTGACAGTTCCCCCAAAATAAATGAGAACTGGTCTCTTGACTTCTCTGTAAGATCAGTGCCTTTCGTAATCACTTCAAGCTAATTTTAAAGGCTTTACAAAATGTGACGCTGAATCTATAATCACGACACTGTGTTCGGACGGATTTTAGTCAATGGTTGGAATCAGTCCTCAAATGTCCATCTAGAAAACAGAAGAGGGGATTATCTTACAAAAAAGGTATATAAATTAATCCCCCTCCTTGCCTCTGACATTCTCAAGGAAAACACTATATAAGCTTTCACTAAGCAAATGTTTCTCATTTATCTAGATAACTTCAGCCCAAAAATGAGAACTATCCAATGCAATGTCCCTTAACTCCTCTCCTGTTGGACAGGTTAGGACTCTGGGCTAACCTGAGAAATAATCCCCACCAGAAATGGCTAAAATATAAGATGATACACTTGTTATTGCTGGTGAATCTGCTTAATTCAGTGATTTGTAGGAGGTCTAGCAGTTCAGCAGAATAAACATTCTGTGGATTTCTGAGAAATTAAGCATAAAGGCCCTGAAACAGCATCCAGAGACTCCAAGTCATCTGCAAGGCTCCATCTAAGAATGAACAAAAGGTAATGCTATATCTGAAGGGGTGGGGGGTTCTCAAGTTCCAGATTATGCTACAAACACTCATGACACATCTATGTCCACATGTATGTGGACAATGCTTTTAATGAATGTTCCCCCCACACAGCTGTGTCTAATCTCTGTTGAGAAGTACTGCCAATAGAATAGGATGCAAGGTGTGGGCTAGAGGGGTATAAAGCCCCCCAGCACTGAGCTTTGGAGCAGTTGAAGAACTGTGTGGAGCTCCATGTGGAGCTGCATCTAGTACATTTGGGATGAGTTGGGGATTATGAGGTGGGGTGGTGATCATACAACATCCTGACTGTACTAACATTCTTTACACTGATTACAATCAAATTGTCCAGCAACACAAACATCTAATACAAAGCCTTCCCTGGACAGTACCCAAAACCACTGCATCGATGCATCGGTCTGTGCCCCTAGTTTTTTGCGGTTTGATTGGTTCTTCTTTCTGTGAACTGAACACCATCAAAAACGTCAAGCTCCAAGCTCCTCCCACACCTTACACAATTATGGCTGTTGCTTAATGCTGCCCCCCCCCCTTCATGTCTGTGGTTAGGCATGCTGTGGTTATTTTTAAAATAGCTCACAGCATCCTCTGTTCTCAGTTGTTGAGGATTGAAAAGGTCATGCAGGGTTTTCTGTACACCACTTTTTCTAAAGGCTACCTGCTTATGGACTTTACAACTCATGCATATTTCATTTTCAAACACCTTTAAAATGTAATGCTTGATTATTTATTTATACCAATATTGCAAGATGACAAGGTTTCCTGAAGTAAATGATTAGATTGACACAAGTGGCCTTAAAGAAAAAAAAAAACAAAAGTGTCAGATTCATTAATAGCACAGGTTCAATACATCTGTTACGGGACGGTCAAGGAGAGAGCTGATTATAGTGGCAGCTCTGAAAGCAATAAATCTGAAGACCAGAACTAGCTTCACTATAACCTTAGCCTTCTCTTAGTCTGGCTTATTGTCCTCTTTTCACTAAGGGTGGAGCTGAGATGTCTTGTCTTGTCTTGTCTTGTCTTCAGTGTACCATACCGATCACCCCTCTACAAGTGCTGTTTGTACAACGTTTAACTAAGACAATATGGGTTCTTTTCTAGACAGGGATTTTCTATACATGGATTGACCCTGTCGAGTGTCAATTCTGAACATGTATCTGTGTATGACAGGATTAATGGGGCCACAATGAGGGAAGTTTGTAAAGTTCTAGGTCACAGTAAATGAATGATTTCTGAAGTTCTAGACATTTGATTTCTAGGCCAAAGTAAGGAACTGCACATTTCTGGGCCACAGTAAGGGATGTTTTTAAAGTTCTAGGAAACATTTAGGGGGTCTATACACATGCTAAACATGCTAACCTGGCACTTTCCTGTTCTTCACTCTTTTTAGCTGGAGATCAAGCAAGATTTCATGGTAGTATGTTGTGGTAACTGGAGTTGTCATAAAACAGGCAAACTACATCTGTAAATGAGCATTTTGTGTACTTTATTGTATCCCACCTCAAAAAGCTATTAAGGAACAAAGTACACAATAGAAAAGGGAACAACACTGGCAAACCTGGTTTATATCCACATTGTATTTACATATTCCATGTACCAGATGCAGTCAGAAAGAACGAGACGCAGTTCCTCCAAACAAAAAGGTTCTGCATTGATCAAAAATACAAAAACAAAGGCTTTTCAACAGCTTAGTGATCAGTTATAAACATTTGTATATGGGGTTTAATGAGACACAGAGTAGTACAACTGAACATTTGCTAATACACTGCTGGCTACTTCTTACAGCTATGCAAACAGCCATGCTAATGTCTAGGCTGTTGACCAAAGAAATGATAAGCTAAGATAAAAGGGGGAAGTACAAGTCTTCACAACAACATGGTTTAAATGCAGTCTGGTAAAGAGTAAAGGAACTGTCTCAGACTGAATCTGGGTTTAGTTCAGATGTGTAAAACTTTGTCCTGGAGCCTTTAACTGTTCTGTAGTTGAAGATTCAGATCACATGATTGGTTGGATTTGGGGTTTGGGGACCTCTGGTAGACTGAATGTGATTTGTTGGTTTTGGAACTGAGGCTCTGGTAGACTCAATATGATTGATTGGTGTTGGGCTTTATGCTCTGCTACAGTGAATCTGATTGGTTTTAGGGTCAAGGTTCCGCTAGATACACCTGGTTGGATTTGGGGTTTAGACTCTGTTAGACTAAATCTAATTGGTTTTGGGACTGAGGCTCCAGTAGACTGAATCTGATTGGTAGGTTTTGGACTTTAGATACTGCTACAGGGAATCTGATTAATTAGATTTGGGGTTTAGGCTCTGCTAGACTGAATTTGATTGGTTGATTTTGGGACAGAGGCTCTGGAAGACGAAATATGATTCGCTTTTGAAATATTAGTTTTGGGCATTGGACTCTTAGATGTTTTTTGCTATCATCATTTGGACTAGTTGTGGGTTTTATTCTTGGGTATAGTTAATATAATTTGTTGGTAATGGCATTTAGGATCTATTAAAATGGATTTGAGTGGTTGGTTTTGGGATTATGGCTCTGGAAGGAGTCTGACCAATTGGTTTTGGGGTTGAGGCAGCATTAGGTTGAATATGATTGGTCGGTTTGGGAGTTAAGGCTGTTTTAGACTGAACCTGACTTAGTTTTGGGGTTAAAGGTGTGGTAAGCTGAATCTGAGTGGTTGGTTTTAGGGCTGAAGGTGTGGTAAGCTGAATCTGAGTGGTTGGTTTTGGGGCTGAAGGTGTGGTAAGCTGAATCTGAGTGGTTGGTTTTGGGTTAGAGGCTGAGGCAAACTGAATGTGATTGGCTTGTTTTGGAGTCAATGCTGTGGTACATTCAATCTGATTGGTTAGTTTTGGGGTTGAAACATTGGTAGACTGATTCTGACCGGTTGGGTTTAGAGGTGAGGCTAAGGTAGATTGGAGCCATGTTGGTATTGGTCCACTTCTCATAATCATATAATCTCCATCAGCCTGAAATCAAAAATCAAAGCAAACATTAAGGCACTGTAGGAGCATCATACTGAATCAAACATATGCTAGGACAATTAGGACAAGTCATCTGTACTTGACTTTAAAATGAAAAGTGATAAGTAAGCTAAAGGCCTTTTTCATAAGCCTAGTCACTCACTGTATCTCTGGATGGTGTGGTGTGAGAGACAGAGCCTGTAGTATAATAGAAAATAAAGAGAACTCTAGTGAGTGTAATCATATATATATATATATATATATATATATATATATATATATATATATATATATATATATATATATATATCATGTGATCATGTAATCAATACATGATGTGATCAATACTAAGAGATGGTAATCTAACTAAAGTCACACAATTGCTGAATTAGAAGCAGGTGCAGAACATCAGCTGCAGATCATCAGAACATGGTTAGAGATGATTCTGGAGGAGTCTGTCATATTTAGACCTCAGACATTTAGTCTGGTGTGCTCTTGATGATTAAAGTGAGTAGTGAAGATCCAAAAGAGCTCCCTGAGGCTTTCAGAAAGAAGGGTGTAGATGTAAAAGTCTGGGAAGGAGTTTAAAAAGATCATTCCACCGTGTACTACATTATTTAGTGGAGCAACTGACCAACATGGCCACAGCTATAGTCAAAGTACAGCATCTACCATCAGAAAGAGACCACACATGTTTGATTATTTTAATGGGAGGCAAGGAAGGAGGAAACCTTGGAGGAAAATGAGAAACAACAACAACAACAACAACAACAACAACAAAACACCCGGAGCAAGAATAAAGTTCTAGAGAAGACTTAGACCAAGACCAGGATATTTGGAACAATGTCCTTTGGACAAATGAATCCAAAGTTGATTTATTTGGACACTGTAGCAGAGGATATGTTTGGTGTAAACCAGACACAGCATGTGAGGACAAGAACCCATATCATATGTGAAGCATGGAGGCATGGTTTGGTCCTGGAGAGCTCTCAAACATAGAATCCAGAAACTAGAAGTTCTTTACTGTATCAAAGAGTTCTTGAGGGAAATGTGAGACCATCTGTTTAAAAACTAAAGCTGAAACTTCCCACAGCTGAAAGATTTCTGCAGGGAGGAGTGGGATAAATTTTCTCCCAGTTGATGTCAGAGACTGATAGATCATTATAGCAAACATCTAACTGAGTTCAGCCAAGGGGGGAAATGCCAACTATTAGGGCATAGGGTGTCCAAACTGTTCCTTCACAAGAAAATAACATTTCTATTTATTAGATTTTATAAATAATGTTTAAAGACATTTGTATAGGTTTATTTGTTGGTTTAGTTAGACTACCTCCATCTCTCAGTATTAAACAACAATGGAGAACTGTAAAAGCAAGAACAGTACCTTGTGTCTTGGGGTATTTGAGTCTGTACAAGATCACTGTTAATCCTCCAATCAGCAGGAGAAGCACACAGACACCCACAGTAGTGATGATGATGGCGGATGAACCTGGTGATCAGGGACACAGAGGCTGTTAACATGTCACGTCTGGATCTGACTCAATTGTGTTTACACTGCATGGCCTTTCATTTACACACACACACACACACACACACACACACACACACACACACACACACATATATATATATATATATATACATATATATATACAGTGCATCCGGAAAGTATTCACAGCGCTTCACTTTTTCCACATTTTGTTAGGTTACAGCCTTATTCCAAATTGTATTAAATTAATCTCTTTCCTCAAAATTCTACACAAAATACCCCATTATGACCATGTGAAAAAAGTTTTCTTGAGAGTTCTGAAAATTTATTAAAATTAAAAAACAAAGAAATCATATTTACATAAGTATTCACAGCCTTTGCTTAATACTTTGTAGAACCACCCTTGGCAGCAACTACAGCCTCAAGTCTTTTTGAATATGATGCCACAAGCTTGGCACACCTCTCTTTAGGCAGTTTTGCCCATTCTTCTTTGCAGTACCTCTGAAGCTCCATCAGGTTGGATGGGAGACGTCTGTGCACAGCCATTTTCAGATCTCTCCAGAGATGTTCAATCGGATTCAAGTCTGGGCTCTGGCTGGGCCACTCCAGGACATTCACAGAGTGGTCCTGAAGCCACTCCTTTGAGATCTTGGCTGTGTGCTTCGGATCGTTGTCCTGCTGAAAAATGAACCGTCGCCCCAGTCTGAGGTCAAGAGCGCTATGGAGTAGGTTTTCATCCAGGATGTCTCTGTACATTGCTGCATTCATCTTTCCCTCTATCCTGACTATTCTGGCAGTTCCTGCTGCTGAAAAACATCCCCATAGCATGATGCTGCCACCACCATGCTTGACTGTAGGGATGGTATTGGCCTCGTGATGAGCAGTGCCTGGTTTCCTCCAAACATGACGCCTGGCATTCACACCAAAGAGTTCAATCTTTGTCTCATCAGACCAGAGAATTTTGTTTCTCATGGAGTCCTTCAGGTGCCTTTTGGCAAATTCCAGACGGGCTGCCTTGTGCCTTTTACTAAGGAGTGGCTTTCGCCTGGCCACTCTGCCATACAGGCCTGATTGGTGGATTGCTGCAGAGATGGTTGTCCTTCTGCAAGGTTCTCCTCTCTCCACGGAGGAACGCTGGAGCTCTGACAGAGTGACCATCGGGTTCTTGGTCACCTCCCTGACCAAGGCCCTTCTCCCCCGATCGCTCAATTTAGATGGCCGGCTAGCTCTAGGAAGAGTCCTGGTGGTTCCAAACTTCTTCCATTTACGGATGATGGAGGCCACTGTGCTCATTGGGACCTTCAAAGCAGCAGAAATTTTTCTGTATCCTTCCCCAGATTTGTGCCTCAAGACTATTTTGTCTCGGAGGTCTACAGACAATTCCTTTGACTTCATGCTTGGTGTTTGCGCTCTGACATGCAGTCAACTGTGGGACCTTATATAGACAGGTGTGTGCCTTTCCAAATCATGTCCAATCAACTGGATTTACCACAGGGGGACTCCATTTAAGCTGTAGAAACATCTCAAGGATGATCAGTGGAAACAGGATGCACCTGAGCTCAATTTTGAGCTTCATGGCGAAGGCTGTGAATACTTACGTAAATGTGATTTCTTAGTTTTTTATTTTTAATAAATTTTCAGAACTCTCAAGAAAACTTTTTTCACATGGTCATAATGGGGTATTTTGTGTAGAATTTTGACCTGTAGGCTGTAACCTAACAAAATGTGGAAAAAGTGAAGCGCTGTGAATACTTTCCGGATGCACTGTATGTATATATATAGTGTGCCAAGATGCAACATTAGCAAACTGCATCAACATTATGTCAGATTAAAGGATAATCTGATCTCTGAATGTAGTTTGACAGATCAGAATCTGATCACAAATCACAACTTCATTTGATTTGAACTTGATTTGATTACCGAAGAAATAGCATTAATGTTGATGCAAGGTATAACACCTCAGATAAACAAGTTCAGAGAAAAGACATGTTTGCATTTTAAATTATTAAAAATTATTTTACTTTATTTATTTTGTATTGAAATGCAAACAAAATGCAAAAAATAATAAACACTCATAAATACATACATTTATATATATGTAAGCCTGGGACCATTTTTATCAATAAAAACTATTAAACAGACACTCAACAGGAGCAACCTTGTACTGACTCTAAAAGAGTAAAAGAAGACGAAGTATTTTCAAAATGCATTTGTCTTGTCAAAATCTGGACTTTGAGATTTTTTTAATAATAAAACATGTTAAAACCTGAATAGTTGGCAGTTTCAAACATTTAACTTTTCAGTATCTAGATGAGTTTTCAAATCAATAAGAACATTGCTTATTTTCTCAGCCCTATTCACATGGCATTAAGATATAATCTAATTAAATGAAATTGCCTGTATTTTAACCTCTTACCTTTTGCTGTGCTGTGTCCTTGAGTTTAAACATGGTGGAATTCACATATTCACAAACAGAACAAAAAACAGAAATGTTAAATCATCAGGTGATCTAGATAAATATTGTGTTCCCTGATTTCCCTTATACTCCCCTAAAATGCCCTTATCTACACCAAACTGATAAAATCCTTACAATTTTAATCCAAAACTATAAAATTCCTAGAGCCTGTTTAAACATGGTAAAATGCGTCACCAGTGTAACCAGATGAGATTTTATTTCACTTTTCCAGTGTACATAAGTTTCAATTTCATTCCTGTAAAAGATGGACTCTCATCAAGGTGGTCTGGATCTGGCAGACTGTAAACAGATCTGAGGATCGGTGGGGTTCCACAACACTCACTATAGATTCCTGTAATGACTATCAGAAAATGTAAAGGACTACTTAAACTGCAAGAGAACTCACTCTAAAATACTGGCATCATCTACTGGTAAATAAGCTAATGTAGTGTAGAGTAATGTAGAGTTAATGTAGAGCCTGACCTAAACTCAAATCACACTGATACTGAATTACACTGAAATAAAAGTATCTCACCATCAACCTTCAGCTGAGTCTCAGTGAAAAGGGAGAAATAGTCGACAGACTCCCCTCCAACTTGCACTCCACAGAAATAATCACCCTGATCTTCCTTTTTTACATCACTGATTCTCACACTGATAATGTTAGACCTTCTGCTGTCAGAGGTGGAGAATCTGCCACTCTGAGTCTCAGTAGAACTTATCAGTTTAGAATAGTCAGGACCATTCAGTTTAAAGAAGTACTTAGTCTTGTTCTGAAACCTCTCTGGATAGGAACAGCTGATGGTGACGGTCTCTCCCAAATAACCAGTCACAGTATTTGGCTCCGAACAGCATGGATCTGTCAACCAGATTTAAAGTTCTTAAAGTTGTTTTAGGGTCTTTTTGATTGAAATGGGTCTAATTCAGTCATTTAACAAATAATTGTATGTATGAAATTGATCTAATGCATGAAAAGATTTTAATGATTCTCACCTAGTTTCACTATCAGGTTAATTGTATAGTTCCACACTCCAGTCTCTCCACACTGGTAAGTCCCAGTATCCTGTAACTGGAGCTGCCTGTAGACAACCACTAATTCATTGAAGAACTCCTCATACAAATAACGCCTATCTTTATTAACCCATCTCTGTTTTTGAGTATATAATGGATTTTCACATTCAGTTTGTGTTTTCAGTTTGCAAAAAGACTTTAGTCTACTTTTATTTTGTCTGCAGGTCATTATAATGGATCCTCCTGAGTAGCCAGTCACAACAATTGAGACCACTGGACCTGCCAATCAAAAGAAATGAAATAAGTTCGCATTTATATTAGAATTCCTCCATAATTCTGTGTGTAAAATTGTATTTTCTGATGGTTAATGTGAAACCTGAATTTTAATAAGGCAGATCAATGATTATGCTTTGTCCTGTTTAGAAGTTGAAAGTCTGACCTGAGATCAGATAGAGAGTGAAGATAAGGAGAATCTTCATTCTTGATGTAAAAAAAAATGTCAACATCAGTGTCCAGCTTCAATCCAGCTTCAGTATGCTCCACCAAATCTCCAAGGAAACGGATAGTTTCCAGACCTACACAAAAGATGCATATTATTCCAATAAGTCTCAACCTGTACAAATATAATTATTGTTAGTTTGAGTAACTCCTATTGCAAATTACAGATGGCTGACCAACTTTCAGCGGTCTGCAATAAACCAATAAAACAACAACAATTTGTTTAATTAAAATGTCATGCCATCTGTGGGGAGGCTGAAGCTTGGGTATCGCTGAACCTTTCAACAGAACAGTGATCCCAAGCATACCTAAGTCTGGATTTGTCACCTGACTTAAACAACATAGAGAATCTTTAGTGTGATTTTAAGGAGGTGACTGCAGCAGAATTTTAGTGAACTGAAGGCCATTGTTCATGAGAAACAGGCTGATCATCAGCAGGTCATAACAGCAGAAATGTGTTCTACTAAGTACTAAAGATGATTGTCATGAAGGGGTTGAATAATTCTGAAACTTCAGTTGTCATTAAAAAAGTTTTTTTTTTTGAAGAAAACCAAAACCAAAGAATTATTTGGTCTTGTTTGGTTTATTGTAAACAGCAGAATTTTTGTACATTTTGCAAAAAAATCAATAACATGTAAATGTAAAGCATATCAGCAGTTCAGTCCCACTTAAGCATATTTAAAACAACATTGTTGTACTACAGTAGGAACACATTGTTACTTGCCCCCTGGTGGCTGCAGTGCCCTAAGAAGCTGCTGACAAGCCCAGGTAAATGGCATAAAAGGGTCTTCTCAGTCCTACATGAGAGAAGGAACAAGGAGAAAATGAGGACGGAGCTGCCAGAGACTATAAAGACATAATTCTTTCCCCAGGGGCTCACCACAAGGGTCATATCTGGACAGTAGTGTACAGGTTTTAGATTGCAGCAGGGAGAGCTATATTGTGACTAAAGCTTACATTAGTGCTTAGGCAGGTAACTATGGAGAACAGATATCCCTAAGGACTCTGGGGATTATCCATGAGCCTCAACAACCCAGCATCAATGTTAATTCCCATACTCTGATGATCTGTTGATGCTCAAGATAGATTTGAAACCCTGACTGTCAACAAAAAACCACACCAAATATACCACAAGTATGCTCAGTGGTGTGAAGACTGTGCCATTAACGTATATGCCAAAGTTGATAGGGATAGCATGTTAACTCACTATAACTTCCGCCGGGCATCCCTGTATAGCATCACTAAAGAGGTGTTAGCATTGCTATTGTGGTGACCAATGCCCTCGACAGCATTGGTATGGCGGCATTAGCTTTGCTACTGCAATGCATCACTACCATGGCACTAGCATCGCTATCATAACATTACACATCTTACAACTAGTGAATACTAGTAAATACTCAAAGCTTGAGTGCTTTACCAGGCAGGCTCACTTGTAATGGTACTTGAAACATAACAGAGGGCTATTTATAGGTACACTAATATGTCCAAATATTTGTGGACACCCCTTCAAATTAATGCATTCAGCTACTTTAAGTTGCACCCATTGCTGCCACAGATCTGCAAGTGCTCACACACAGCTTGTCTAGTCCCTGTAGAGAAGTACTGCCAATAGAATAGGACTCTCTGGAGCAGATAAACATGAATCTATTGGCTCCATGCTGCCTAATAATGCCAGGCGTGGGCTAGAGGGGTATAAAGCCCCCCAGCATTGAGGAGCTGTGGAGCAGTGGAAGAACTGTGTTCTCTGGAATGATGGTGGTGGAGCTCCATTCAGTATTTTTGGGATGAGTTCGGGAGTTGTGGGATACCCTTGATTTCAGGAGAACCAGGTGTCCCAATACTTGTCCATACAGTGTACCATCAAAGCAGGCAGGGGTCACATTGCAACACTATTGCATTAGGCTCTCAGAGGCCACTGCAGCGTGAGAGCTGGTATACACCACCACAAGCATGCAGACATTTTGAAACATGCAGAAGTCACAAGTTTTTAATCACTGTTATAGAAATGCACATTGAGCTTATCTTCAGAACTGAAAGCCATTCAGCAGATAAGATCATATCTTAACACTATTGACAGTTATTATCAATTTCTCTAATAATAAATTTACATTTATGGCATTTAGCAGATGCTCTAATAATAATCGAGATCAACTTACAAAAGTGTTTCACTATTTAGTAATAATTTAGAGATCCTCTAATCTTAGACTCTACTAAACACAAGTCAATATGGAGATCAAAATACTCTACTCTTCAACCAAGTACTCTCAGAAGAGGAGGGTCTTCAGTCTGGGTTTGAAGACAGCGAGCATTGGACTCTGCTGTTCTGGCATCCAGGGGAAGATCCTTCCACCACTTTGGTTCAGGACAGAAAAAAGTCTGGACGCTTGTCTTCCATGGATGTTAAAGGATGGCGGGTCGAGCCGAGCCATACTTAAAGCTCAAAGGGCTTTTGGTGCAGATTGGCTTTGGACCATCGCCATCAAGTATGTGTTCATATTCTCATTCTTTATATTCTCAACAGTTCTGCATCAGAATAACTAAGTGACTTGAACTTAATGTAAAACCCTTACAAACTCTTGCATTTACTAGTAAATCTGCACAGTTTGTATGTTTATATGGTTTATTCTGAAAAAACAAAACAAAACTGACCTGAGGTCAAGAAGAGGTAGGAGGATCCTCTGCTTCACTGAAGAACGTCTAAACAGACATCAGACTTCAGTACAACAGTGCTTAAAGCTCTCAAGGTTTGACTGTGTTCTCTTCAGAGTGATTCACATCTTTACGTTTATGTTTCTCTGGCCTGGTTGGTTCCTCTTTCTATGGAAAGCAAATACTCAACCTCATATTTACAACACACTAATCTTTCTTCATCTGTCTCTGTCTCTGTTTCTCTCTCTTGTCCTTGTCTAAATTGTCACACATGCTGTGGTTATGTTTTGAAATAGCAGAGCAAAACCACACAGCATCCTCTATCGTCTGGTTCTGGTTGAAGGAAAATGTCATGCAGCATGTTGGGAAATCCTCTCTTAACTATGATTGAAATGTATCCATTTTAAACCTGAATACCATAAAATTAAACCGATCAGCCATAATATTAGTACTTGTTTGTAAACTCATTGTCCATTCCATCAGCTACACATGTGGACTGGAATTGTTGGTACCCCTTTAGTTAATGAAAGAAAAACCCACAATGGTCACAGAAATAACTTGAATCTGACACAGATGAAAAATTAAGCAAGAAAAGAACACTGTCCGTACTGTGAAACATGGAGGAGGCTCTGTTATGTTCTGGGGCTGCTTTGCAGCATCTGGCACAGGGTGTCTTGAATCTGTGCAGGATACAATGAAATCTCAAGACTATCAAGAGATTCTAGAGAGAAATGTGCTGTCCAGTGTCAGAAAGCTTGGTCTCAGTCACAGGTCATGGGTCAACAGGATAATGACCCAAAACACACAGCTAAAAACACCCAATAATGGCTAAGAGGAAAACATTAGACTATTCTGAAGTGGCCTCCAATGAGCCCTGACCTAAATCATATTGAGCATCTTTGGAAAGAGCTGAAACATGCTGTCTGGAAAAGGCACCCTTCAAACCTGGGAGCAGTTTGCTCATGAGGAGTGGGTCAATATACCTGCTGAGAGGTGCAAAAGTCTCATTAACAGTTACACGAATTGTTTGATTGCAGTGATTGCCTCAAAAGGTTGTGCAACAAAATATTAATTTAAGAGTACCATCATTTCTGTCCAGGCCTGTTTCATGAGTTTATTTCAACCATTATACACGGTTTAAAAAAACAATGTTGGTTCATTTTCATAGCATTTTTATTTATTATTACTTTTGTCAGATTCAAGTTCTTTCTGTGACCATTGTGGGTTTTTCTTTCATTAACCGAGGGGTACCAACAATTTTTTTTTTTTTTACAATACCAACAAATTTGTCTACGTAAGTAGAAAGCATTGCAGAGTTCTATATTTCCAGACTGTATTTATCAGTTTCTCTGCAGACTTTGGCATTAGTGTGTGTAGTGCTGGTAGCATAAGTGGATCAGTGGAACAGTGCTGCTGGAGTGTTTAAACACTGTGTCTGTCCACTCACTGTCCTGTAGATGTAAAGTCAGGGACAGAAACTCATCTGCTGCTGCACAGTATGGGTTGGGCATCCTCTAATACTTTATCAGTGGTCATCTGACACTATCCACAGGACACTGCAGCTGGATATTTGTGGTTGGTGGGCTATTCTGGGCTGAGGTGTTTGCAACTTCTTGCAGCCGACTGTGTCTGTTCCACTCATACCAGCACAACACACACCAGCACACTCACCACCACCATGTCAGTCAGTGTGACTGCAGTGCTCAGAATGACCCACCACTCATATACTACGTGCTCTGAGCATGAGGCTGATGCTGAGACTACCAATACCTATGAAGTTTGTGAGGGAATTCATAGATTGAGAGGAGGTGGTGCAGTGCAGCGACTGTCCCATTAGCTGTGTGGAGAATGGGTTGCAAGGCAGATGTTAATAATTGGTTAAATGAAGTGATTGCATTTGGGCGTACCAAAGAACGTAGTGTGAAGGAAGTATCTGCAGGTCAACAAATCTGCAGGTTTGTGGAAGTCATATGTACGGTCATACAGGTCTACCAGCAGTGGCAGAAATCCCATTCTACAGGAAATTCTCCTCAGTATTGAGCAGTAGTGAGCAAAGGCCTCTTGTGAGCAACTCTGCTCTATATGTTGGTGGTCTGTAGTTCTCTGCATTGCCTGAAAGTTGAGTGATTTTCATTTTCATTCTAAGATTTTCCACGAAAAGCCATGAAACACACTGTCGGTCCCTGGCTGTGTGTTTTGTCTCTTGGCCACGATCTGCCTTTGGTCCATCATCACATGCTATAGATGGTCTGCAGGACACCAAGCTTGGTTAGGCTGATGTACATCAGAACCAGGCTGTGATGTTCCCTGTGAAGATGCTTTAAAGATACAGAAATACAAGTTTTGCAGAACCTTGGAGGGCAGTCGGAAGTCACTTAGTCACCTGAGGAGGGAGAGACAAGGATGGGCATTCGTCTAGAGAAGTGATGTGGCAGGGCCATTTCAGATCCTGCAAGATGTCAACTCCAAGGTACTTGAAACTGTCCACTCTTTCCACTGCAGCTCTGTTGATCCTGATACATGATTAGCTCAACCTTACTTCTTAGTGCATCCAACTATTGGCCACCTGTCTTTATCTTAACTGATCTCCACGTGTTTAATCTCCTAAAATGCTACTTTTCAAGGTGTTTCCTTTCTTGAACATATATAGTTGCACATTATTCAATCCCTATTGTAAATTAGGTTTATTGGCAAAATAAAATGAGGTCTATGGATCAGCTGTGATGTCTAAAGGAGGAAAAACAGTGAAGCATGGCGGTGGCTCTGTGATGCTCTGGGGCTGATTTGCTTCCTCTTGCACTGGAAACCTGCAGCATGTGGAAGGGCAAGATGGGTTCAATCAAGTATCAGGAAATGCCTTTTGTGAGGAAGCGGAAACTTAGGCATCATTGGACCTGCCAACAGGACAATGATCCCAAGCATACCTCAAAGTAAACCAAGGCTTGGTTTCAGATGAAGTCCTGGAAGGTTTGGGAGTGGCTGACACAGTCACCTGACACCATTCTACCAGTGTTCCTTAGGTATCTCAGCCTATTCCTGGCTTTGGTGGGATTTGTAAAAGGCGGTTGCAGCAGCAAATCCAAGAATATTAGTGAACTGGAGGCCACCGCCCAGGAATAGGCTGAGATACCTAAGGAACACTGGTAGAATCTGCTGTCTGGCTGTGTGTCATGTCTGCAGTAGGTCAGAACAAAAGAATGGGTTCTGTACTAAGTACTAAAGATAAAATTAACAGGTTCTTCTGGTTTTGAGAGGAATTACACCTAACAACACTTCTGCAGTGTAAAGGCCAATAACAAAGTTCTGTGAAGTTTGACATGCAAATTCACACCCTGACCAGAAAGACTATTGTTTGGCTTGTGAATGGTTGAGCCTTTTTGTTGTAGCACTGAGGATCTAAAATACAGGAAATGGTAAATATAGCAGTGTCTGAGCAAACACTTCCTCTCCACTGGCTATGAATAAACATATCTCAGAGAGAGGGAGAGAGACTGAATGATATGCAAAATGCCTTAAGACTATTTTACTTTCTGTCCATCTGTAGCTAGTCTCTGGGGTGTTTCCACACACCTTTTAATAGGAAATAAACCCAAACATCTCACCAACACAGCTAATACCCAAACTCTGGCTGTTTGTTGATGCTTGAGAAATTGAACATTTTAAGCCCAGGTGCCAAATACATGCCTTAAGCATACATGTCTCAAGACATTTAACCCACCACCCCTCAAAACACAAGCAGGATAAAGTTTCTGAATCTGTAGACTCCCAGTGCCCTTCCCACTGCATCTTATTGCCAGATCATACATGACTCACATCTGGAGGCTCAGAAGAAGGGTCGAGATCTCTTCCTCTCGCTATGTCTTATTGGTGGATTCGTGTGTCTGTCATCTGCCTCTCATCTGTAATTTGTGAATTCATGTGTCTGCCTATATTTTATGTAAAAGTGACCAATGAACACTCAGAAACATTTCAAGCACCAGAAAATGTATCCACATGAGTAAAGGGATGTTTTCACAGAAAATTTGAAGAAGTTGCAAAATCTGATTTTTGATTAGTTTTTCAGGTTTAGCGTCAGATTATCTCTTCACTCAGTGCTCTATGTCTCATTACAGAGAGAGCTTGCATTATTATTAACATTTTGATTGTCTGAATTATTTTATATGCAATTGTCTTTAAATGCAAATTTCAGAAGATATATTCAGAAAGTACCACTCAGACCGCAGAGGGTTAACTAGATTCAGAACTCAAAAACAAGACTACTGTATGCCATCAAATACTGAGTGCAATCAAATCCTCACAAGCCTTCATCCCTGGACAGTAGAGGTAGTTGCTCCAACAAAAGTAGGATATACTCTTTTTAATACCCCTTGATAATCACTACAAAAATCACTCAGCTGCCAATCATCATGATGTTATTAGCAATTTCTAATTTCTCTAATAATAAATGGATCCACACAGTTCTTCAACAGTTTTGCATCAGAATAGAAGTGACTGACTGATGTATACTTAATGTAAAACCTCTGCTTCACTGATCAACGTCTAGATGAATGTCAGACTCTCTAAGGTTGACTGTGATTCTGTTCAGAGTGATTCACATCTTTACATTTACGTTTCTCTGATTGGTTCCTTTTTTCCAATGTCACAGCTCTCTCTTTGTCTCTCTGTGTCTTGCTCTCACTACATGCCGTGTAAGACATGCTGTGGTTGTTTTTGAAATAGCGGAGCAAAACCACACAGCACCCCCTGCTGTCTAATATATGGCGTGAATATATATATGGTTATATATATATAAGGTAAAATGAATGAATGAATGAATGAATAATATTTTATTAGGAACAGATTATGCATCTCTCACTCAACAGAAATTCCACGCACAAAATGTTTAAACATAAAGAAATGATTATTGAGTGTATGGTTATAAACAAAGTGTGATGCTGTTTAACACTGGCAAGTGCCATTGTCTCTCTGAGTGACATGGGGATCAGCAGGCAGTGTTTGCTGCACAGCTACCAGCTCATCAAATTAGAATAGTACTCATTTTGATAATTTACTATTATTATTTTGAATAGTACTACTTTGGACTCAACATTTTTGTAGATTGAATCTAATTGGTTGAATTTGGAGTTGAGTGTCTGGGAAACTAAACCTCACTGATTCACATTTGAGTCGAGGATCAGGTAAACAGAATCCACAGTTTTGGGGCTTAGGCTCTGGTAGACTGAACCAGAGAGGTTGGTTTTCAGGTTTAGGCTCTGATGGACCGAATCAGAGAGGTTGGTTTTGGGGTTTAGGCTCTGATTGACTGAGTCAGAGAGGTTGGTTTTGGGCTCTGATGGACCGAATCAGAGAGGTTGGTTTTCAGGTTTAGGCTCTGATGGACCGAATCAGAGAGGTTGGTTTTCAGGTTTAGGCTCTGATGGACCGAATCAGAGAGGTTGGTTTTGGGCTCTGATGGACAGAGTCAGAGAGGTTGGTTTTGAGATTTAGGCTGTGGTATCAGGTTTGTTTTGTTTTGTTTTTTGAGATTTATGAGTTTGGTATATTAATCCAAGTGGGTGGCTTTGGGGCTAAGACTCAGTTTAAAGATTCAAGTTAATTTAATCTGACTTGTTGGTTTAGAGGATGAGGTTGTGGCAGGTTGGACCCACGCTGGTGTTGTTCTGCTTCGCATAATCACATAATCCCCATCAGCCTGAAATCAAAGCAACACAGATTAACCCATAAAAATTGTCTTAGATTGAGATATGTTGGTCTTAAATTGAAGTGAAGTTCAAGTAAATACAAAGAACATTTTTAGGGGTCTAGATTTAAGACTTAGGGTGAAGGTTCTTGATAGTCTTTTAACTCACTGTGTCATCGGTTCTTGTCTGTGTGGTGGAAGAGACAGATCCTGCAAAATAAAAGTAGGAGTAAGAAGTAGAAGTAGAAGAGATGCTACAAAGTATTAAAGGAATATTTGGCTGTGAATTGTTGAAATGCTTTCCGAGATGTATAACTGCCTATATGGTCAGATCTTACAATAATACATGGTTAACAACATCTACAGTATTGATTGCAATGACACATAACTCTGAACTGTGATTACTTACTGTGTCTGATTTTATAGAAAATCAGCACCATTCCTCCAATCAGAACCAGAGTGACACAGACACATGCAATGAGGATTACAGTGGAAGCTGAATAAAGAGGGCACAAAATGGGCTTATGGTCACTTATTGAACCAAATATGTATTATTTATCATATTTATTTTCAGATAGTTCTATAATTTTTTTTTATTTTTGTTTTCAGCTTCAGAAAGGAATATACATAGGCTTTGGCAGGTAAGTACCAAATGCACCAGAAAGTATAAGGTTAGTTAATGCTGTGCACAAAATATGTACCTAAAAATAAACATTCTTAGATGGTGTGCACCAGATTCTATCTATGCCCTTTCAGAGGCTCTATAGTTTGGCACTTAAACAGGCTGTATGATACCTTGGAAACAGGTCATATGCACAAACACATTGGTTGGGTGAAGTTTTCTTCTTTAAATGAGCAAATTGATAAAAAAAAGCCAGAATGAATTAAAAATATATATATTTGTTACTATATTACAAGTTACAATAATTTCTGAATAGCTCAAAGTAGTTTCACTGCACCCAGTAAAGATTCTCAATGAAAAAGAATTGAAAAATCTTGAAACTAAACAAAATAAGGAACAAATAAAAATGAAACAATATAAAGATAATAGAAATTAAATAGAAAATAAAATTATTTAAAACTGTAAAAAAATGCAAACTAAAATGTAACAACATGGATAAATATGAAGATTTAATTAGACAATATCATTAATGATAACAACCAGACACACAGAATGAACACAGAAACAGTCCACTCAAATGTACAATAGCCAAAAAAAATAAATAAATAAAGTGAAAAAATGTGTTAAGGTTGTATTGTAAATTTCTTACCATGCTGACATAAGCATCCTGGCTTCCCTGCTGGAGTTGTGCCTGGTTGTTGTGATGATGGTGAAGTCAATGTCAGAGTTTTTGGTATTCCATAATGTTTGGTTACAAACAAGGAGACAGTACAACCATAGAAAAAATTTAAATGTTGAAAAATAAAATAAATAAATGAAAAGAAAAATCATCTAATTAAAGATAAAGCTAAGGATGTGTGTTTCTTACCAGACTGATCTGTGACTGATATGTTTCTTGGTTTTTCCATTCTGTTTTTTTCTTTATATCAGTGATGGTGACAGTGGGTTATGTTCAGAATTGAATATAAAAATACAAAGAAAGAAAACACATAAATCACCAAAATCAGCTGACAGTATTAAATATTCTATCATTGTACAGCTCTGCCTGTCTCTCTCATTACTGCAATTAAAAATCCCCCTTTTAAGATTCCTGTGTTTCTCTCTAATATTCTTTTTAATCCTACATCTCAGTAATTAAGCCAGATAACTTTAATAACAGTAAGTCTAAGTATGAAGTAATATCCCAAAAGTCCAAAAAGAAAGAATTTGAGGACCAGGTACGTTATATTTCCGTCATGGAGTTACTGCTCGAGCATTTAGCTAGCTGAATTTTTTTGTACAGCTTTTTATAACTGTCGTCACAAAGCAGCTTTACATAATTAGTAGTTAGTAAAAGACAGAAAAAAAGAAATAGCATAAGAAGACTATAAAAATCCAAGACCCCCAGTGAGCAGTGAGCAAGGAGAACCTCCCTCAGAGCAGGAGGAAGAAACCTTGGGAGGAACCAAGAATCACAAGGGGGACCCGACACATCCTCCTCTGATCAGAACTATTTAAACATTATTGACAAAAGAATAAAAATCTAAACTGTTGAACTGCCCTGATTATAATCATAATATAAAAATTATGGTGTAGTATAACTTAATATAGTCATGGCGGTAATGGCCAGAGTAATGAGAGTAATGATAGTTAATAGTGGTGATATTAATAGTGGAAGATAAGTAAGAGTTCATTGTCCTTAGATAATGAAGACACTACTTAGCCTTTATCTAACCCAATGTGGTGCTTTCCCTTTCTGATGTTTGGTGAAACCACTGATACAATGCAAGAAATGTCCTCACCAGATATTTGGAGCTGAATCTCTGTGTAGAAGGAATAATAATAAAACGAGCTCTCCCCTTTCCCCACTCCACAGTAATAAACTCCTCCATCTTCTTCTCTTACATCACTGATTGTCACACTGACAACTTTAGATCTCCTGTCATCAGACATTGAGAATCTGCCTCCATGTGTCTGAGAGGAATGGATCAGTTCTTCAAAAGATTGACCATTCAGTTTGAAGAAGAACTTGGTGTTTGACCTAAACTCGTCTTGATAGGAACAGCTCATGGTGACGATTGTTCCCAGATAACCAGCCACAGTTTTTGGCCTCGTGCAACATGGATCTGTCAATCATACAAGATAAATTACTACATATAATGCGCTGTCTTGACTTGTTGGTTTCTTGTGTTGTGTTGAGCTTTTTCTCATCATGTCTCAATAATTATTTGCAGGTCTAAATTTAGAATATGCCAGCCTTGATAATGCAAATTTTATTAGCGCCTGTGGTCCAATAATCTGTTCATCAATTTAAAGTTAAAGATCCATTGGTTTGAATCCATCAATTGAAATCACTGGCTGCAACGCAACCTGAGAGCATGATCAATCCACCCCTGTTCTGAACAGTTGGAAAGGGATTCATTAATAATAATTATTACTTTTTAATTCAATTCTCCGAACATGCTTTTGCTCATTGCAACCAAAAGGTTCTGTTTTACCTTTCTTAGTCCATAGAATGTGTTTACAAAATGCATCTGGCTTTCCCCACTCAAATTCCAATCATAAAAAAAAAAAAATTACAATTCAGTACTTACAAAAATAAATGACATTGTGGATTGGTTGTTAAAAGTCATGTAAATAAGACTAGTAAACCGATATTGACTCACCTTCGATTATTTTCAGGTTTAGGTTATGTTTCTGCATTTGATTCTCTCCACACCAATACAATCCCGCATGCTGTGAACTCAGTCGTCTCATCATCACAACAGTGTATCCAGGGTAGTTATTTGTTTCAGTTCCAGTATCTGTACTCTCATTTTGTGTTTCCTTGCCAAAATATTTTTCCCTGGGTTTGTTCTTGTGGTAACAATAGATTTTAACACTACCCCCTGAGTAGCCAATCACATCAAAGCAGCATGCTGGACCTGTCAATCATAATTTCCATGTCAAAAATCAATAAATTCACAGTTCCTTATTACTGCACTACATAGGCTACCACAGCCAGAATTAGCAATTTGTACCTAAACACTTGATGCAATTCCTTTAAAACTACTAACATAGGTTCTCCCAGTTATAACCAGACCTCTTTAGCAATAGTGGAATTATCCCTCAGTCTGGGACATGTACTCTTAGCTCTTAAATTTGCAGTTATTAAAAATTTGATCAAGAAACCAAACCTGGTTCTTATAGTTTTGTCTAATAACAGACCTATTTATAACTTAACAATGGCTGTGGCCCAACAACTCTGCTCATACCTGAGTAAGAACCACATGTATGAAACATTCCAATCTGGATTCAGATCCTATCATAACACTAAGACAGCTTTAGTGAAGATAACAAATCATTGTTTCTTTCCTTATTAGCGGTATTTAAGTTTTTATTAATCCACTGGTCACAGTTAGAAGCAAACATGGTGTTAACATCCATTTTTATGTGAATGATACACAATTATACATATTAGACAAATCGCAGGGGTCGAGAAATGTGTAAAAGATGTAAAATGCTGGATGGAATAAACAAACAGAGGTTCTACTTTTGGGACCAAAAACTACAAGAAAAAAATGTTAAATTTTGTCAAAATGTTTTAAATTTGTCTGATTTCTCTATTTCTGGTTCAGTAGCTACACATCCTGGCATCAGAATTGATTCAGATCTATCCTTTGACCAACATTCGGCTAATATTACAAGGACAGTTTTCTATGTCTTTGGAACATTGCCTAAGAAATGTGCTGTCTCTACATGATGCAGAAAAACAGGACATGCCTTTATTATTTTTTTTTCCTTTTTTACATTCATCAACTCATTCAAAATGATGATCCAAAAAGGATCGTGAGGCAGCATCAGGAAAGTCTGAGCACACTGAGCACCCCTGCCTAGTATCCTTGCTAGACAACATCCAGACTCTGGATAACAAGCTTGATGATCATTCAGGGGAGTAAATGCCAGTAAGGTAGTGGGACACAAACATCTTTAATACCTCCCGAACACTGGACGTTATTCCAACATGCTGCACAGTCAATCATCCCTGTTCCAAAGAAACCCCAGCCAGCCTGCCTCAATGATTACTGCCCAGTAGTTCTCACAGAAGTAGTGATGAAGTGCTTTAAAAAGCTGATCAGAGACTTCATCACCTCTTCACTGCCAAAATCTATGGACTCACTACAGTTTGCATTTCACCAAAACCACTCTACAGCCATTACATGCCATTAGATGTCATTACACATCTGCCTCCACACAACACTGACTCACCTGGACACTAGGAGAGGTAATTACAGGAAAATATACATCTACAAAAAAGAACCTTAGCTGGTGTGTAGAGGCTAGGATCCAAAAGATCCCTCTAAACCTAGATACTACTAAATACAGAAGTCGGTATGGAGACCACAATATACAGTACACGTTGCCCAAGTACTTTTGAAAGAGATGGGTCTTCAGTCTGTTCAGTTTAAAGACAGCACAACCCCATATTTGAAACTGCAATCACTGGGCCAAAGTGTCAGCGTCTTAGTCTGCTAAACATCTGAAAATTAACAGGACTTTTCCAAATATTTGGATAAAATTCCATTTATTTTTTTATCTGTCGGATTGTAGTATTGTTTAGGATAGGATGTTTATGTGTATGATTTGTAGACTAATGGAACTGTGCAGGACTGGAGATTCCCACCACTGTTTTAAGAGAACTGTGACTTCTAGGAAGTTCTGTGAGAGAGCTCACTGTGGCCCTGTACCAATTCTCACCCTAAGCCTCTCCTTGAAATCTGTACATTTATGAAGTTATTGAAAGTTATTGAAAGTTTGGAGCAGAATTTGGACACATATCACCTTACATCCCTTCACCTGTTCACAACACTGCTGCTTAAACACCAAATACTACAGTTGCCACACATTTGTGCTATGCTGCTGCTAAAATGCCTAAAGTGGCAGGCGACAGAAAATGATTACATAATCAATATATCACATAAATTTCACTACAACAAGTTAAAGTGTATGATGTGTTAGATGCCAGTCTTGGGGACAACAACACTCTCCCCTTTCAGTTATAGCTTTCTGAATCAGGTATATCTCACATTTTAAAGAAACAAATTTTACAAGATACATGTTTTTATGACATGGGAGAATCTTTAGAGTGGGCTCAAAAGTTCTAGGATTGCATTTACATGTAGACACACCTCACCTCACATAGTTAAGGAGAAGTTTTGTAGGTGGGGGGGGGGGTATTTGATCAGTCTTGTGGTCATAAAGAAGAATTACACACACACATCTGTAAGAATATCACATTTCCGCCTTTCCACACTATTTACGTGCTACTTTTCAGACTTCAGACTTGCATTTCCTTAGTTCTAAACCACAGTAAAGGTTCTACACTTCCTGGCAGCTGCTGAAAAAAAATGTAAAACCTAAATGTTTCAGAGTGTGAAAGATAAGAATAAGAATAATAAACTGTAGAACATCAGACCTGAGATGAGGTAGAGAGTAAAGATGAAGAGGGTCTTCATTCTCCAAAGAGATGTGATGTTTTCATCAACTTAAATTCAGTCTTTCAAATTCCTCTCTAAGTAAAGTACGCTCGTCTGCAGACCTTCCTGTGACTGAATCCCTTCCCCTTTTGTGGTATGTATAAATGATATATCTTTAACATTACAGCTCCTCCCACCTTCATCTCTTACAGAGAAATACGTGTGACATCAGCTTATGACTCATACCCTTGTCTGGCCCTATATGTACCATCTCTGCTGATCTCATCTGTCCTTAGTGTTGCCCAATCTCCTGAAGTCATTATCTTGACTGCCTGTGGGTGACAAACTGTGGTCATGCTTGCTGCATCTTTACGTTCCATGTTAAGCCATCATGGTCTTTTTTTAACCCAACCCACTAGCAGAACAATTCAGTCAGTGTTTCGGTTAGTTTCTGTTAGATATCTCTGTTTAAAGACGTAGGAGACACTGAGGAGTCTACATGACATCCGGTTTCCCAGGCAGGAGTTAAGCTCAGTCTTAAAACACATTTTACTTCTAATGAAGAATTTCTCTTCAGAATGGCAGGCTTAATCTTTGAATCTTTGTCTGACAAAAAGGAAATTGGAAAGTAATGTTTGTATTATTTGTGCATTTATTAAAAATATTATTTAAAAAATTGTGGAAATAAAAAACTGAAAATTGGCATGTGCATATGTATTCACCCCCTTTGCTATGAAGTACTTTAAAAGTTCTGGCGCAGCCAATTATCTTAAGAAGTCACATCCTTAGTGAAATGAAGTCCACCTGTGTGCAATCTAAGTGTCACATGATCTGTCAGTAGATGCACACCTTTTCTAAATGGCCCCAGAGGCTGCAACACCATTAAGCAAGAGGCATCACTGACCAAACAACACCATGGAGCTCTCCAAACAGAAAAAAGCTTTTATTTACAGGGAAGGCTCGTTTTGAGTATGGAGGAGGTTCTCTGGCCAGATGAGACCAAAACTGAACTTTTAGGCCACCAAGTAAAACACTGGTGCAAAACCAACAAATCTCATCACCCTAAGAACATTGTCTCCACAGTGAAACATGGTGGTGGCAGCATAATGCTGTGGGCATGTTTTTCAGCAGCAGGGACTGGGAAGCTGGTCGAAGTCGAGGGGAACATGAATGGTGCTAAAAACAGGGACATTCTTAAGCAAAACATGCTTCGGTCTGTCAGTGATTTGAGACTGGGATGGAGCTGAGAGTAATGAATATAATATGCAGGTAAATGCATTTTATTTACATGTGTTTTTATAGCAGTTGGTTCCATTCAGAGTGATTTACAGAACAAGTGCAATTGAAAGACATGCAGAGTAACTAAAAACATGTATAAAAAACATATATAAAATATAACCTAAATGAAATGAAATGCTCAATTGCTTTTAGAAATACTGTTGTTGAAGAAAGGATATGTAATTAGTTTTAAAAAATGACAGTTTGTAAATGCACAGCTGAAAGTAAAGCCAAATTAAGCAAAATGAGACCTATAAGAATTCTTGTTTCTAGGCCTAATACCCGATTCCTTACACAACTATTCTCAATTCCTTATGCACTTAATCTCAATTTTTTATATGCCTAATCCCAACACTTTACACATCTACCCCCACTTTCTTACATACCTCATCTTAATTCATTTCATCCCCTAATCTTAAATTCTTATGTATATGTCCAATTTTCTATATGCTTTATCTCAATTATTTATACCCCTAATCCTAAGTATTTACATGCCACATTCAAACTTAATTCTGAATTGAATAAACGTCTAATCCCAAATCATTTAGATGTCTAATTGCAATTCTTCAGATGCATAATCCCAATTCTTTACATGCCTAATCACAATTTCGTTCATGCCAAATCTCAGGCCCTCGTAAGCCTAATTCCTTACATGCTTTATCTCAATTCACATACACTCCTTATCCCAGCAATGTAGACTGAATCTGATTGTTTGATGCTAAAACTCAGTCTAATCTCAAATGAATTCTATTGAGTGTGGTGTTTAACTGAAACTGATTGGTTGGTTTTGGGTTTTAGAGTCTGATAGACTGAATCTGATTGGTTGAAAGGGCCAAGAGTCTGGTAGACTGATTCTGACTGGCTGGTATTGGGATCTTTGCTGTGGTAGACTGAAGCAGTGTGGCTGATTTTGAGTCTTGGGTAGACTGCTCCAGTGTTGATTGTGTGACCTCCAGATAAATTATTTCCGTAATCATCATAATTAGCCTGCAAATCAGAGCAACACAGTAATTATAAAATTAGCAAATTAAAAAGATATTTCTCACAGTGTAACCTTCACAAACTGTCTGATATATTTTGTACATTGAATTTAACCACATTCTGTCAACTCAGTTCCACCTACTGTGTCATTGGTTCCTGAATGTCTGCTGGCGAAAGCAGAGTCTGTAGAAAGAGAGGAAAAATAAAAATACAGAAATGTTTTGTTAATTTATTCTCCACTAGAGGGAGTGTTAGAGAAAACACAAGAGTGTGAGAATACTACAAGGTATTAACACCTATTGAATTGCAGCAATCCTCAGATCCTTAGATGTGAACCAAGGCACCCTACCATGTGTCTTGGTGCGTCTCAACTTGTAGATGGTCAGTGTTAATCCTCCAATCAGAAACAGAACCACACAGACACTCACAGTGATGATGATAGCAGAGGAACCTAAAAATTGTAAACCGATAAAACACAAGACAAAAAACACACACAAAAAAATACAAGTGTATTTTCTGCTATTCTTGCAAAAATGTTGATGGTTTTCAGATGGTCAAATTTGTATATGCATTTGTATATGATAAAATTCCTATGCAAATGTTTCAATAAATGTATAACTGATTTAAGTATTATAATATGTAAATTATATGACTGATAATGGATCTTAACATTAACTTAATAATCTTCTCGGTCATTCATCTGCTGAAAAGATGTTGGACTACAGATCTTTCCTTTTTTTGTAAAGATTGAAATACAAGTGTTTTTTGTTTTTTTTTCCAACAGTAATAAATTGATTATAGAAAGAAAGAATAAGTTATTAATAATGACAGATCTTACTGCAATGTTTAGTTGAAGTGATTGCTGCTGATGTTGGTCTATAGGTTGTTCCTTTGTAAATATCCTCATGAACTAGAAATTGAAATTTAGAAATACAAGTAAAATTATTATAAACTATATATGTGTAACAAATATGACTGTCAACAACCAGTAAGACATACCGAAAATTCCTTCATCGGCTGCCATTGCTGTTGATGTGCTCCCATAGTTTTGTGTAGCAGATCTTTTCTTCCCTTGTATAAAAGACAAATTACACAACATATACTAAAGCACTCCAATGTCTACCCCAGTTTTTTATAACCAAAAATACCAAGTCACGTACTAGAATAGGTAAATGATTTTCTTTATGTATACAATATTCAAGCTTTTATATTTTTTCTGATCATATGTTCATTTGTGGTGCAAACATACAGGGCAAAATTACATTAAAATGAGACCTATAAGGATTCTTTTTTTCTAGGCCTAATACCAAATTCCTTACACAACTATTCTCAATTCCTTATGCACCTAATCTCAATTTCTTATATGCCTAATCCCAATGCTTTACACATCTACTACCCTACCCTACTTTCTTACATACCTCATCTCAATTCCTTTCACCCCTAATCTCAAATTCTTATGAGGCATATAGAAAATTGGGCATATACATCTCAATTCTTTACACCCCTAATAAATACTTAATATAAATAAAGTATTTATATGCCACATTCAAACTTTAGGATAAGAGCATCTGCTAAATGCCACAAATGTGAACATACAACCCCCTAGAGTCTGCGGTGGTGTTAACTTTGCCTGGAGATAGTAGCAGGCAAGATAAACCTCATCACAACTGGGCAGATACATTGTGGTTATGTTGAAATGAAACTCTTGACTCAAACCTAACAAACAAACCAAACCAAACCTAAACTTAGATTCTTGAGAAAAAATGTATCTCACCTGTAACCTGCAGCTCAATCTCTGTGAAGAGGGAGTCATAACTCACTGACTCCCTCCAAGTTCCCACTCCACAGTAATAAACTCCTTCATCATCTATTCTCACATCACTGATCCTCACCACCAGAGCTTTAGATCCGCTATCTTCAGAGGTGGAGAATTTGTCTGACTGTTGTAGCACTGTAATAGATTCTTGACCTTCATTCAGCTTGAAGAAGTACTTTGTCTTGTTCTCAAACTCCTCTGGATAGAAACAGCTGATGGTGACGGTCTCTCCCAGATAACCAGTCACAGTCTTTGGTCCCAAACAGCATGGATCTGTCAGTCCGACAAAATTAACTTGTATCTTTTTTTATCATAAGAAGTAGATCCCCTTCCATTATGTTAATTCTCTGCATCAGTGGTTTAGATGAAAACCAGTAGTTTTTAACCCTGGTCCTGAAGGCCCTCTGCCCAGCACTTTTCAGTGATTTCCCTGCTCACAACACACCTGATCCAATTAATCTGCTGATTACCAATCTATTATTGGGTTAAAGCAAGAAAATAAGTAAAATATCCAGGGCAGTGGGTCTCCAGGACCAGGTTTAAGAAATACTGGTGTAAACAGCCCTTAAAACAGTCCATGTGTTTGGTCTTAATTGGTTCACTGTAGGGAAACTAAACAATTTTTACAGTCGAAGTGAATGAAACCAGGTATTACTATGTCTGCAACACAAAAATAGCCATTTTATTAACTTTCCAAACCCACCAGTGAACCTACTCATCTCTTCTGAGTTTTATATGGAATGTTGATGGGAAAATTTTGGCAAATCAGAAAAGAAAGGTTTTCCTCCCCGACAATGTGTCCTGCTGTGTCCTCAGCCAAGATACAGAGACTATATGACCTCAGCTGCACTTTTCAAAGGAAAACATGATCTCTCAAATCTCGTTAAATATTAATTTTCCATTATCGTTTCAGAATGAAAATTACACAGAATATTCATGGCATCCTGCGAGTTTTTGAAAATATTCTTTTTCATTATTTATCTGTATAATGTGCCAAATCATATAGTATTTGATTTCAAATTAATTGAAAATTATTTATGAAACACTGGGATGATTTTTTAAGAGTTGTGTTTTGCTCAACGTTTATCACTTAAAATCCTTTTTAAACTCGACTATAAAACAACACTCATTCAGAGTGAGTGCATGGTGCCAATAGGTTCATGTTCTAGAGAGTCCTATTCAATTGGTAGTACTTCTCTAAGGGACTAGAGAGTGCATTTGCACATTTGTGCCCACATTTGGACATGTGGTGCATTTTGATGTTCAAATTAGGATAACTGGAGATTCCTCACCTCTTTTCATTTTCAGGGTCACAGTGTGATTCCATATCCCACTTTCTCCACACTGATACGCTCCAGCATCCATAAAACTCAATGACCTGAAGAACACGGAAAGTCCTCCAGGGGAGTCATGCAGAAAAATTCGGTCTCCATGACTTTGTGGATTCTGTGTTGTAGACTGAGCATGTTTTGTGTTCATGCACTTTTTTCCTTTTGCCAGGCAGAAATATTTTGCATGTGTTTGTGGGGTGCAGTAGATGACAATGCTGCCCCCTGTGTAGCCAATCACATCAAAGCAGCCCACTAGACCTGCCAATCAAATGAAAGATTCTTACGTCTTTTCAGCTTGTGAATTTCTCTCAGCTTTGTTCTCTTTTGTTCTCTGTAGAATAAACACTGCTTCCTAGGCTGTACACCTCGTTTGTTCGCAGGTTTTCATGGTGGTCTTTACTTGACCAGACTTGAGGAGATACAAAGGCTCTGCTACTTTCAGCATTTTCCAGCACATCATATACATACATATATGTAAATTATCACTGTCAGGCAAAATCATCATATCTAACTTAACATGTAACCTCCTTAACTTTCAATGAAAGTCAATGTAAATGTATTACTTGTCATTTCTGAGCATTTCTATTGGTTAATTTATTATGAATTTCAATATTAAGAACAACTGCTAGATGGGATAAGTAATAAGTGTAAAACATTCTGTAAAACAATAGCGGTAACAGTACATAACAGCAACTTTACAGGCAAAGGTAAGAACATTTTAATCTTCAATGGAGGTCAATGTAAAATTCCATGTAATGGAATTCCATGTCTATAATTATTTCTATTGGTCCATTCATTATGAAATTCCAACACAATATACAGAACAGATTCAAAAATGGCAAAATTTGAAATGAAACTGTTTTGCCCCAGATCTTATATTTATCATATACCATATAACCACTGCATGAAAATGTTTATCAACTTCTCTACAGGGACTTCACAAGCTGGATGTGTGCATTTGCATATCTGTGTTAGCAATTGGTGAAACCTAAAGTAGCTGAATACTTTCATTAGAAGGGGTGTCCACAAACATTTAGTCATATACTGTATGTTCAGCGGTGCTCAAATGCTGCTATTTGCAACAGCTTCTTGCACAAGATCAATATTAAGGTTATGCCATCAGTTCAGTGCTGAAATACACTGCAGAAAGCTGGTGACTATGTTGAATTATTTAAGGACCATCATAAAACATGTTCTCACAAGCAATAAATTGAAACATAGATTGCCTGGAAGCAGACCGAAACTATTTATTTATTTATTTATTTATTTATTTGGTGGTTCATCCTTTACAAAACAAAATCTAGGTCTAGAACTTTTATTTAAAACGTTGTTATTTTGAAATAGAATGGCTTACCTGAGATTAGGTAGATGGTAGAGATGAGGAGGATCTTCATTCTGAACGTATCTTCAGCTTCACGGATATTCACTAACGTTTTTGATTCTTTACCTTTGTTCTTCTCAAAGTGGTACTGAGTTGTACTGAGTTTTGTCTCTCTGGGTGTAAGTGTCTGTCTCCGTCTCTTGTTCTGTCTGGTTTGGTTGTTTTCTTTGTCTGTAGTAGGTTAAGGTTTGGAGACACTCAACTTCACAGCTCCTCCCCTTTTGACCATTGGCCAAGGTAAAAATATTCAGAAAGGAGGTATATGTAGGTGAGGGGGTACAGTTTCAGTGTGACATCACTGACTGGTTTGGTGTTTTTGATTGGTCTGGTTTATATGGCTGGCGAAGAGGCAGTGGAGAGTTTTTCTCTTTATCTCTTTATGGTTGCATCCAGTTTCTGGTTCAGTATATCATCACTGTCATGCAAAAAAAAAATTTTTTTGTCATTTTACTTTTCTTAATGTGAATCTGGCTATTGTTCTTTATATTGTATCAGAATTTCATGATGAATGAACCAATAGAAATGCTTCAAAATGACTTGGAATAAAATCTACATCGACATTACAGTACAGTGACACTGCTGAAAATGTGGAGATGATTCAAAGTGCTCCACTTTGGTGTATTCACACCAGGCAATAATACAATGATAAATCAGTCTATTAATTAATAGATGATTCACTAGTCTAGCAGTTAATTGCATGACACTTGGTGGACAAACCAGACAGTCATCTGATATAAGACCAAAAAGTAGCTTTATTATGAATAGGCCAGTCCAAAGGAGGCGTGGCCAGGCTAGGCAAAACCA
The DNA here is from genome assembly GCF_030463535.1 of Salminus brasiliensis. Classification (NCBI taxonomy): domain Eukaryota; kingdom Metazoa; phylum Chordata; class Actinopteri; order Characiformes; family Bryconidae; genus Salminus; species Salminus brasiliensis. The sequence goes on from NC_132892.1 coordinate 34,116,628, forward strand.
GAGTGAACAGTAAGCAGTATATTGGAGTAGGCAGAGGGTCAAAACCTGAATGAGTCATGCTATTGGGGTTTGCCATATTTGATGAGATGTGTGAAGCACAAGAACCGCTGTGTTATACACATAACTAAAAAAATGTTCTTTTTTTTTTTTTACAAAACGTAATTTAATATGTTATGTTTCCCTGTTTACATAAGATATGTTTACTCCAAAAAAATATAAAAATATATATATTTCTGTACATGTCTCAGTGCATCCCTCACTTACCACAATATCACGCTAACTTTTTTTGTCTATAAACAATGTAATGTTGCTTTAAATGACAGTTCTGGTGCTCTTCTACATTGTTCACTTGCCTTTTTATGTTAGTATTTCAAGCTCAATCCACCCACCTGCAAACTACATTTGTATTTCATATTTTATAGTGAAAGATTTGTTTACACCATTACAGCAAAAATAAATTGATATTTCTAATCAAATTAGGCTTAGGTGGGCAAAGTTATTTGTTATATGTTTCGGTTCAGTCCATGGCAAACTGTATCAAATTGGTTGGTTCTGGGGTCTAGGCTCTCGTAGAGTGAATCAGATTGGTTGGTGCTGGGGTCTAGGCTCTCATAGAGTGTATCTGATTGGTTGATGTTGGTGTCTAGGCTCTGGTAGAGTGAATCTGATTGGTTAGTGCTGGGGTCTAGGCTCTGGTAGAGTGAATGTATGTTGATGATGTTTTGATGATTTCCAGGCAGATCATTTTCATAATCTCCTTTAGTCTGAAATTAGAGCAGAAAACAGAGATACTGATTAGCAGATTATACCTTAAACATCATATTGTTTAGGTTATGCGTATGATAGGAGTAGAATTGTGTTTTGTTTATACTTTTGAGCCAATTCACTTCAATATAATGAAAGAAACAAAGAACTGATTTTGACATCAGTTTGAACTCACTGGGTTATTTGTACGTGTCGGCATGTTAGGAGGTCCTGCTGAAAAAGAGAGAGGCGTGCATAACATCAGTTTCAAATTGTCTTTCACTAACAGGAGGCATTCACTAGCCTCATTTCTAGTGAACACTTAAACCATTAGATGGCAGTAGAGTGCAATCACTCTTGTCAAGGCCTGTGAGGATGTCTTGCATGTAACACAGTAAAAAATGTACAGTTAACATTTTAGTGAATTAGTCAAGGATTACCCCAATTAGGACTAATTTCTAGTATCACATCAATTGATTTTGGTGAGTGAAATTACATTGACTTCAGTGGAATTCACCTTAATAAGCAATTTTACCTCAACTACAATGTTTTTGCATTTTTGGTCAAGTATGTTCACACACACAAGGATTTTGTTTCCAACTGTTAGTGTCCCTCTAGTATTAACAATATACAGCTATGGTCTGAGGGTAAAAACTGTTCTTGTGTCTGACAATCTTAGTGGACATAATTTTATGGCGTTATTATTATTTATTTTTTTTCCAATGACACAGACAGCGATGTAAGTCAACCCAAATGTGTTTTGCCGACGCATAGGTGCACCAACCACACCCAAATCACTACTTCTCTAAACTTAAGTCTCTAGTACGAGTCTCTGTAGTGGCTCTCGGTCTGTGACTGATAGGCTAGCATCCTCATTACTAGCTTTCACTTCTTAGCTGGAGAATAATCACTGTTCCAACCACAGCTGTCATACATAGTTTTATACTAAAACACTGTAATACATACTGTGCTGTGGTCAGTATATACTAGAGTTGTGTAATTATGTTGATTTGTTTTACTGTGCTAGTCAGCATGCTAAACTACATGCTAAAATCACCTCCCAGAATTTTACCTCATTACATCTCATTTCACCTCACAATTTCCACCCTGCTAAATGCTAGGAGCAAGCAGGAATCAATGTTTCAGAGTAAACTGAACAAAATTATAGTATAGTTTTATTTTGTTTTTGTTGTGCTAACAAAAACAAGGCTTTGCTATTACCAATCATGACCAAATGGTTCTTTTCTTCCACACTCAGCAGTTCTCCAAACTGCTCTGGTTAGACTTCTCTACTGAAAGCTTCTCAAGTTGGGTTACCACACTGGTTAACCAGCATGACCAGCAAGACTAAGCTGGTTGACCAGATCATTAAAGCTGTACTTCAACACATTCACAAACAGATTTTAGTAGAAATGGCTTTACAGCATTGACTACTGGACTACAACTAGTTGAACAATCTATGCCATCCTTTGTGTTAGTATTACCTTCTGTCTTCTTGTGTTTTAGTTTGTAGATCAGTACTAATCCTCCAATCAGCAGCAGAACCACACAGACACTCACAGTGATGATGATAATGGAGAAATCTTTAAGACCTAGGCATCAAAAATGATGTCAGCATTATAGAATGCTGAATAGTTGCTGCACAATATATCAGCTTTACTCAGACTCATTTTCACTGGTCTTTCTCTGACAGTTTGACCACTGCTGTTCAGATAATAATGAGGTGGTGGTGAGGGGAAGAAAATCTCAAGAAAATGAGTCAAGAAAATCTCACCACTAACTTCCAGATGGATTTCATTGACAAGGGAAAAATAAGGATTTGTACTTCGATCCTTTGTTCCCTGAAATCCACACATGTAAAGTCCTCCATCCTCCTTCATCACATCACTGATGTTCACGTTGAAGAGGTTTTTTTGTGGATGGTCAAAAAGAGAAATCCTCCCGTTCTGTGCAGATTCTCCAAGAGTATAAACAATAGCATACAAGCTGTGATCGGTCACTTTATACAAATACTTAAAGAAATATTTATACTCCTCTGGATATGTGCAGGTAAAGGTAACAGCCTTTCCTAGATAAGCCGTTTGTGAAAGTGACTTTCCACAACAAGCATCTGCCAGAAAAAAACAAAGAAAGAGTGACATTAAAAAGCTGCTGCCTTTCACCATCTCACACTGTTGGATGCTTCATGAAGCTTTGGGGTAAATCAATCTCGGGGAATCACTGCAAATGCAGACTGGACTAGTCTCTCACCTTCTTTCACTGTCAGTGTCACATTGGTAAACTGGGCTCCTTGCTTGTCCACTCCACATCTGTAGGTCCCACCATCCTGCTGACTAATGTTTTTAATCATCACACTGTACATTCCAGGCATGTCAGGAGTTACATTCATAAAGAAGATTTTTCCATCAGGATCTGCTGTGGTGTTTGAAAGAATCTTGGCGGTGCATCTTTTACTTTCTAGCTTGCAGAAGTACTTTGTGTGATTCTTGTATTTCAGGTAATCATATCTAAAGTTGAAGAGGGCACTTCCTCCTTTGTAGCCAGTCACTTCAGCACAGTCCTGTTGACCTGCCAGACAAACCTTATTTTTAACTTATTGCAAACCAAAGAACATCACTTTTTAATGAAATTAGATAAAAAAAGAGTATTATTAAACACCAGAAAGTCGTTATTTAATATTAATATAAAGAGATGTAAACACTAACACTAGTGACACTTAGCCTGAGTACCTGAAGCCAGAATGCAAAATATATGTAACATTTTGATTCAGTGGTATGATAACTGACCTGCGATCAGGCAGAAGGTGAAGGTTAGCAGGATCCTCATCTTGAAGTAAACACAAAGTAAGTCCTCTTCTTTCAGACACTTTTTCTAAAAGCCTTCAGTTTCTCTACTAACCAAGATTCTTCTGACCATGGCGCTTGTAGTTTGTGTGTGTCTATCTTCTCTTATGTTTGGTTTGGTTGGTTCCTGTTTCTCTAGAAGAGTCATCATTTCTGAAACTCACAGCTCCTCCCATTAGCCACCATTGTCGATGAAAGATATAATCAGTAAGCGTGTGAACAGAAGGTTTATGTTAAAAGCCAGACTGACCTCACAACATCATGGAAAGAAGATGAGCATCTGGACATACATGTCCAAAACCAGATAACATTTCAAATGAGGCATTCAGTTCTGCACACTTTTATAATCAACACTGACAAAGAGGAACACTCTGGAGCAGCCTGAGGTCACTGTACCCAAGGCCAAGCTTGGGCTGGAGAGGTATAAAGCCCCCCAGCTTTGAGCTGAGGAGTTCTCTGGAGGGATGATGGAGCTCCATACAAAACTTTTGGGATGAGTTGGAGTGACAGAGTAAATCATACAACAGACCTCCCTTTTGTTTAATGCCTTAACATCCTCACAGCAATGTTCTAAAATGTAGGGCAAAGCCTTTCCAGAAGCGTAGAGGTTGTTAGTGCAGCTTTCAGAAGATACTGTATGAGCAGATGTCTGCAAGCGTTTGTATATAGAATAAAACTGTATATGTACACTTTATATACAGGAGTAGATGGCATGCATTGATCTCAATAGTGATCCAGTAAAATTACCAAAGAACAAATGGTCCATGTACATAAATATGTAGCCAGGAACATCTAGCTAGCTGATACTGAAATTATACAGGTACAGAGGATAAAGCCTCATATCTGAGAGCACAGAGTTGAGTGAATGGTCTACGGAGTATTTTTCACTGTTTTCAAGCTCATTCAGTAGACTGGTTCATCTAGAATTTTAATTAGTTGTTTTAGGGCTTGCCCCCCCCCCTCCTTTTCTTGTTTGTTTTATTTGTCCAGTTGTCTCTTCAAATTGTAGCCATCCATTAGCTTTTTTTTCATTTTAGCTTTAAGCAGTCTATATAAGAAAGCCCTAAATTAATGTAGAGATAAATGTAGCTGTTCTTTGTAATGTGTCGTCATTCTCTTCTTCACTGTGGTTTAGTTGTTTCCTCTTTTTCTGGTTCAGGATTTGTTCAACTTTCAAGTTCCTCCCACCAGCATCAGTGTCACGTCATGCTATGGAAATTTGTGGGTGGGTGAATCATGAAAGTTTGATGCTAAGAAATGTGTGTAACATTTTAATTTTATTTTAGACAGTTACTAAAAGTATTCAGACACTGCTGATGCAATTTATTCAGCAACCTTGATATAGACACATTTTGTAGCATAATACCCATCCAGTTTAAGTTCAAGCTAAGAAAAATCAGAGGCTTTATGGGCCTCAATATCACGCAATGTATATCCGTATCCCTCAGTTCAAACTAGTTCCAGCAGTGCTTATCTCCAAAAACAGCACCAATAAGAGCAATAACCACAAAAACACAAAAAAAACCCCACAAACAATTATGGTGATAAAATATGTTGGAGACAACCACCACTTCCTGTAAAAATAAAAGTCTGCCCTATAGGTATAAGCAAGAAAAAAATACCTCCAGACACCCCATTATCAGTAATCTTAGTCATTGTAGACAGTGATTTATTCAATGTTGGGGTTAATTTTTGATCACTGGCAAATCACTGGTCCCAGCATGTAGTAGTCTTGCAGTGACCTAAACAATTAGGTAAAAAGTCTTTGATTATTCTGGATCACTACAAACATGGTTTCTGAACTGCATATTTATTGACTTAACCATTTAAAAGAAGAGGTTGTGAAAATATTTCATTGGCAAACACACCTTTTACAAGAGAAATCGTTTTTTCTGTAGAAGTAGAATTCTTCTACTGGCCCAGTTTGTTCTACAGAAAATGTTTCAACACAAGAATAAATACTCACATCCTTTTAAGAAACAAATTAAACATCTAAAGACAATGTAGTTCTTACTAAAGAAAATGAAAGTAGAAAAGATCTGAAAGTTCAGAGAAATTAACTAATGAGTTCAGAGAAGCTGTTTGTATATGCAGGATTATTTATTCATTCAAAAGGCAAACTCAGCAGAATCATTACAAGGAGACATCACATGTAAACGTTAGATCAAACTTATAGGGTAGAGACAAACCCAACAGCTAAAGTTCATTTCTTGGTGGTCATAAGAAATAAGCTAATAATAATACAAAAAATTAACAGAAACTGCTCTCAACCAGTCACAGACTTTTATTTTTAGTTTCTTGAGAGCTTTCATGCAAGAGCTTGGCAGGATAAACTGGGTGGGGATGAAGAGACAGTAATACCAGAGACTCTAGTGAAGACATTTCAGATGTAGCATAAATTCCTCAGTTATACTGGTTAACTTATCCATGTTAATAAGAATCAGATAAAGAACAAGAACTCTCAGTATTGATCAATGGACAATTCATATTATTTGTGGTGTTTAACACTAGAAGACCAAAGTAGTCTTTGATTTTTGAAAATGAGATCATTTTGAAAAACTGAACCCCGTTGTAATGAGATCAGTGTAATTATTGATATTTTAAAATTGCAAAAAGGAATTGAAAAGCCATAGTGCTCATGTTTGACTCATTACACATTTTGCCACTAGGTGGCAGTTTGGAGCTAAAGATTGTTAATCATTTTACATTTCTTTTCTAATTTTGAGATCATTTTGAACCCCATGAACCCCTAACCATGTCAATTCATTCATACACTATATAGATAAAAGTATTGGGAAATCTGCTCATTATTAAAAAGAGCTGATCCTGCTTCTACTGTCTCTACTGTCCAGAGAAGAATTTGTACTAGATTTTGGAGGAGCATTGTTGTGAGGATTTGATTGCATTCAGCAACAAGAGCATTAGATCACCACCCCAACGTATCCCAACAGTACTGGATGGAGCTCCACCATTATTCCAGAGAACACAGTTCTTCCACTGCTCCACATGCTGGGGGCTGAGAATTTCCCCACTGCAGGACTAATAAAGTACTATCTTTATACCCCAATAGCCCACGCCTGGCATTAGGCAGCATGGTGCCACTCTATTATTCTTATTCTATTGGCAGTACTTCAACACAAGGTTTTGACAGGCTGTATGAGTCAGCAATAAAGTAGATGAATGTATTCATTAAAAGGGGTGCCCACAAACATTTGGACATACAGTGTAACTATGTCTATGTACATATTATGTTTTATATAAAACACTATGCTACATAAACTTGCTTTTGTACTATTCATGTTTATGTATTTGTGCTCAAATTAAAACAAAAAAGAATTTAATTCAATGTAATTAAATACATAATGTGAAGAAAAAAATAATCAAAAATCAATATAGTCTATGCTCCCCAACTATTACTGTGTGATTATGGAGTAATAACAAAATAATAATAATAACAATAATAATAATAATAACCATCGTGACATTTCTTCTGATCTCAACATATCAAATTAGAGGACTTTTCTGTACTAAGGGCAACATTAGCATCAGTGGGAGAATCTGGGAACTTCTAGGAACTCACAGTGGAGTACACTTGGGCTTCAGGGGTGGGTTTGGGAAGTTGTACCATGCTGTAGGTCTCCTGAGCAGGATTGGGTGATGGACGCTGTGCAGTGACATACACAGTGTTCAGGGAAGTGGAGGGGGGTTGAACAGTAGAGTAAAGTGGAGCAGCCTGGGTGTCCAAATGTGATCTGGTGCCTCTAATCTCTGCATAGTCCGACACAGTGTGGGAAACCTGATGAGAGAATCAAACGTTAAGAAACCATGTATGTACAAACATGTATGTATAAACGTGCACACACAAACCTAACTGCTGTCCAAATCTGTACAGCTTTTGTGCTCAAAAAACACTATGTCCAAATGTTTGTGGACACATCTTAAAGTGATCCCATTCAGTTACTTTAAGTAAGCACCAATTTCTAAGACACATGCAAATGCATACACATAGCTTGTCTAGACCCTGTAGAGTAGTATTGCCAATAGAATAGGACTCTCTTGGACAGATAAACATTAACCTATTGGCACCATGCTGCCTAATGCCAGGCATGGGATGGAGGGGTATAAAGCCCCCCAGCATTGAGCTGTGTTCTGCATGTTCTGTGAACTGCATAAGGGCCTGGATGTCTTGCAGTTATTGACAGAAAAATAAATTTAAAGGTCCATGCAGTCCATGACCTCTTGATCCTGAGTCATGATCCTAACCCTATCAAGATTCTGTGGCATGACCTTAAGAGGGCAGTGCATGCAAGGTATCCTGAAACACATGTGCAGAGAGGAATGCTTCATTTTATAACAATCATTACGTGATAAGATTACAGATCTTGTAACTATGATTACTTTTTTTTAAACCCTGAGATTTAAGAGTCTCTCCTCAATCTATACTATAGATATTTAGCCCTTTAGAAAGCCTATGGCCCGCCAGCAGTGTTATTACAAATTTCTATTAGCAAACAATAGCCCCACCGGTTTGTCCCTGTAGTTACTAAATAATACACCTTAGTATATAATAAGCCTTGGAGTGTTAAGGGGTTAAATTGATTGGCAGGTCCACCATTAGGCATGATGCCAATAGATTCATGTCTGTCTGCTCAAAAGAGTCCTATTCTATTGGCAGTACTTCTCTAATCAAGGGACTAATCAAGCTGTGTGTGCTTTCACACATCTGTATCAGCAGTGGGTGCAACTTAAAGTCGCTAAATGCATTTATAAGAAGAAATCTAATGTATCTCCAATACTTAAACACACACTTTAAGAGAGACTTACTTTATTGCTGCTTCCCATTGTTTGTGTGTTTGGTGAATTGTTGGAGCCTATAAACCATAAACAGACAATATAAGTTAGTCCTTTTATTTGCAGTTGTTAGAAAAAGTAAGTGAACTATTATGAATATTATGGTAACTATTATGGTAACCTGGATTTTTGCATTAAAAGCACATAAGTACTCAAAGGTTAAAATTTCAAGCAAAAATGCAGCACGATACACTTGGATGAAAATCTAATTCCACAGTGAAGCATGTGTAAATGTAAGGTCCTCAATCTTAACAACAGTCCTCAATCTTAAGAAATGTTGGGCTATGCAACAAGACAATGACTCCAAAAACAAAGGTCGATTAAGTTTTGGAATGGCCAAGAAGGAGTCCTGACTTTAACCCTGCAGAGATGTCAGTTGATAAACTAGCAGATTCTTGCAGGGAAGAAAGGTCCAAAATTCCTCCTGGACATCATGCAAATCTTATTTGTAGCCACTGGAAGGTACAGGGGGTGATGTGCATCTAAGTCTATTAATTTAAAGCTTCACTTACATTTTCTAGCCTGCACTGTGCTGTTTACTCAATGTGCTCAATATTTACTATACTGGTGTACACCAGCAATACCTTCCAGCAGTGTCTTCTTGAATCTCAGTCTGTAGAAGATCAGTGTTAATCCTCCAATCAGCAAAAGAATCACACAGACACTCACAGTGATGATGATGATGATGATGATGATGAGAGAGGAACCTGGAGCAGAGAGACAGAAAGAACAGACCATCACCAACTTTATCACACACACACACACACACACACTTACTGGTAGGTATATCAGAGGTGGTCAGTGTTGCTGTTGATGAAGCTGATGGGTTCAGAGTAAATGTTGTTATTATTATTATTGCGACACAAAATGGGCTTTATCAAAAGTATTTGGAGATCTTGGTGTGGTTCTGTATGTGGTATCTTTATAAAATCAAGATCTAAATATCTCAATTACTGGAATTATGGATAGAGTGTGTTTTATTTATACCTTTTGAAGGTTTTTCAGGCTTTTTTGGTGTTTCTGGTGGTGGTGTTGTGGTCCTGTAGGTTGGAGATGTTGGTTTCCTGGTTGTGCTCAGTCTTGCTGATGGTGGTAGATTAGACGTAGTTGATTTCTTTGCTTCATTAAAAAAAATATATATAAATACAGTACATTAACTTCTTATTCCGTAGGTTCATTATTCAGATTTTACATAAGGGACTTGATAACTGAATAGCATTATTGGTGAAGTCCCACAGGGTTCTATTTTAGAGGCTTTTAAATACTGATACTGATAAAAATTTTGATGTTAAGGTAGTTTTGAGAGTGAAGAACTGAAGTGTTTCTGAATTTAGGGTTAAGAGAGTCAAAACACCTGATTTAGAGATTAGGATCTAATGTCCTGAAAATTATCTCTCTCTCTCTCTGTCTCTCTCTATCTGTGTCTCTCTCTCTCTGTCTCTCTCTCTCTCTCTCTTTGATCATACTTGTTAAGAAACACTGAGGTCATGTTGAGAAAGTTGACCAGAAGCCTAAACCCAGTGCTATTTCCTCTGTTCTCTGTGGTTCAGAGTTACTGAGAACTCCTCTCATTCTCACGCTCAGTGTGATGTGGAAAAGCTGTTCACTTTAGCTTCATACCAGTTTTATTACAACAGTTACTGTAACAGGAGTCTAATTATTCACCCATCATTTCTGACCAACTCAACAGCAATGAAGAAGAGTGACTGTGCTATTTTCATTATTGCAGGATTCTTTCTAATAATATATAAAACCAATACTAATTAAAACTTCACCAAGCTCTTAAAACTACTACTAAACTACTAAAACTACTAATAAAACTACACAGATACACAAGAGTTCTGATCTGTAGAAGAAGTTGAAGATTCTCACCAGAAACCTGCAGTTGAACCTCTGATAACATGGAATAATAACTGACTGGATTCCCTCCGATCCACAATCCACAGTAATAATGTCCTCCATCATCTTCTCTCACATCACTGATTCTCACACTGACAACTTTAGAGCTTCTGTCATCAGACATGGAGAATCTGACTCCCGGAGAATCTGTGGTGTTTACTGCAAAAAAACCTTCACCAGCTGCTTTGAAGAGGTACTTGTCATTTGTCTGAAACTCCTCTGGATAGGAAAAGCTGATGGAGACCATCTCACTCAGATAACCAGTCACAGTCTTTGACCCCGAACAGCATGGATCTGTCAAACACAATAACTGAACTTCAACAGAGTATCTCAGGCTCCACTCAGGACCTTCTGAAATCATTCATAAAAAATATTATTTCTGGGATTTCAGATTAGTTTCACCTGTTTTCACTGTCATGTTCACAGTGTGACTCCACCCTCCAGTCTCTCCACACTGATATGATCCAGCATCCTCTAAACTCAGGTTTCTGTAGAACACTCTTAGAACTCCAGGAGAGTATTGTAGAGAAACTCTGCCTTCATGAACCCATGAGTTCTGGTCAGATTTCACATACACACACGGGTTTGTTGAGTTTTTGCAGAAATATTCATCATGCCTTTTATGTTGTTGGATACTGCAGTAAATTACAACGCAACCTTTTTTGTAGCCAATCACATCAAAACAGACCCCCAGACCTGCCAATCAAACAGAAGACTCTGAGTTCCTCCAGATTCTCTCATTTCTACATTTCTGCACCTTAATCTACAGCACAGAATCGACATGCTTCATAAATTCATCATCAATAATTATATATAACTCAAATTTGAAGCAGAATAACTGACCTGAGATCAGGAAGAAGGTGAAGAGGAGGAAGATCTTCATCCTGAACTGAACTTCAGCTTCTCTGATGTTCACACAAAGTCCTGTTCAGTGTGTTTATCTTCTGTACGTTTGCTTTAATCCACTTTACAGTGAATTCTGCTGGTCTTTATGTGCCGTCTTTGGTTTGGTTGCTTCCTGTTTCTCAGGAAGAGTAGCTAAACAGAGCTCCTCCTATCAGCATCACTGACCACTTACCAAATTAAACACACTACACAGTATGAGATCATTTGTGTGATGAGATGAGCACTTTATTAGGACCATCAGTACATTTATTAATTTCTACAAGCATCTAATTATCATGCAGCTGAGTGTATAATATCATGCAGACATGGACCAGCAGCATCAGGCAATGTTTTGGTAAACTATCACAATGGGGGGAAACATGTGATCTCAGGGATTTTGAGCATGGCCTGATTGTTGGTGTCAGAAGTGTACTACATTATCACATTAGTCTGTAGAGTTTACTCATTATTAAGAAAACAGAGAAAACATCTAGTGAGTGGTAGTTCTTCAGATGGAAACAACATGTTTATTATAGAGGTCAAAAGGTCAATGGGTCAACCGAGAATGGTCAGACTAGGTGGAGCTGAAATAACAGGTACAGTAACTCAGATAACCACTCTGTAAAATTGTGATGAGCTGTGAAGCATCTCAGATTGAACACCTCCAACTATGAAAAGGGTGGGTTCCAACAGTAGAAGACCACATCTGTCAGCCAGGAACAGAAAGCTGAGGCAGCAGTGAGCACAGGCTCACCAACACCGAACAGTTAAGACGGGAGAAATCTGGTCTGGTCTGCCGAATTTGATTTCTGCTGAGGAACACAGATGATAGGGTCAGAATTTTGCTTCAACAGAATAAATTTATGCAGCCAACCTGCCTTCTGTCAACAGTCCAAGCTGATGGACGTGGTGTAATGGTGGAGGAATGTTTTCTTGGACCGTTAATATCAATCAATCATTGCTTTAATACCACATCCCATTTGAGCATTGATGGCCTTCTCGCTGAAGCCTATACATCTTTTGTGATATTTTTGCAGAGGCTCTGCTGTGCTCAGTGATTACACTTACCCTACTGCCTAAAAAAGATAATAATGCACAAATAATGCAGAGCACTTCATTATCCCAGAGAAATTTGACCCCAAACCTCTCAGTGCTGCACAATGAGAATAGATCGGTCATGTTAAGGAACTTGGTGGAGACTGCTAAAGTGTCCCATGACAATGCAGAGGCACTGGTCCAGAGTCTGGGTATTTGGCCCATCAGTGTTCCCTCACAGATTTAGTAGGTCCTAACTGTAGAGTAGTGGTTGTGGGTCAGCCCCGATCTCAATGTATCTTATGTGCAGACCCCCTTAGAGGATCTCGAGAGTCTTTCACTGAAAAGGTCATACAAAGATGATGTGTCAAACTGCTAGGCCTGGTGGACACTTCCTGGCAGACTGCATTATGCTTCATCACCAGGCTTTACAATAATTAAAACGCTTGAAAAACAAAGCCTCCTCCGCTGATACATGTTCCAAGCATCAGTATTCTCAGCCATTCACACCATGTGCAGTGGTCGTTTATCAGAATTCAGCACTTGTGTTGAAGGAAGCCACAATGCCAGTGTTTGACACTCCAAACATATGCAACCTTTTTGCTTCCTAAAGAAGCTGTAGTTTTCTATTTCTATTTGCATATATGTGGGAAAACCTGAATACTTACATACCATGCTTACATACTGACGACTGTTCTGTAGGGGTCTGATTACAGGTTTCTGATCACTGATTAATCTACTTATTTTACAGGCCACACAGCAGACTACTCATACTTCACAACCCTTCTTAATTTTCTCCTTTCTTTTCTCTCACCATTAGGCAGAGCTGCCCCCTGCTGGTTGCCCACTGCTGATGCGAGTCCATTTGTGGTTGGGTGTGGGTGCCTACCCTCTGGATCTGTCTTATCCCACTGTCAGAACCCTTCAGTTTTGCTGAACTCTTTCTTACCTCTGTTTTCCTCTACTTCCTCCCTTTTTCCCATGAATTGAGAAGCCCTGTTCTAGCTGTTCTGTCGCGGTACTGTCAGACTTGCTCTCCACAATCCTGCTGTGATGCTGTCCTGCTCTGGATCTTCATAGTAATTCATTCATGTTTAACTGCATAGCTATGAAAATGAATGTTTACCTGTTTAAACTTTTACATTCCTCTGACATGCTCATAATGTATGACTTGATGTCACATTCTCCACAGCTTTTAATTTATTATTGTTTTTTAAAAAGTGTTTCTTGTTGTTCGATTATTTCTTACACTATCCGATGTCCATCAGAGGAGGTCGGGTATACCTTTTGATTCTTGGTTCCTCTCAAGTTCTTTTTTTGATCTGAAGGAGTTTATTTCTCATTACTTTACTTGTTAAAAAGAGACTCGAGCCCAGATCTCGCTTGATTCGTTGTGAAAACTGATATAGAAAAAAAATATGAACTGAATTGAATTGAGTTGATTATATAAAAGACAAACAAAACAAACTATACTTTCAGTCTCTGTGAACTACTGGTTTATTGTCCATACAAAATCATTTAAAAGCAAGCTTTTTCATAAAAAAACAGATATATAAAAATACAAAAATAAATACATACAAAAAAAAAAAGATTCCCAATTCCCAGAACAATAATTAAAAATAATAAAGCACTTATATAATTTTTGAATAAATGTATAAAATGACACAGCATATTAACCACGGTTAACTCAACACTGTTAGTGTGAAAATGTAACAGTACCTCTCTTGACCCTGTTTATACCTGGTTACTTCATCCATCTTAAATATCAGGATTATCAGCACTAACCTGTGCTGCACTGTTTTCTGTTTGATCTACAACAACATAAAATGCACATTCTGTTTGCACTATTCTATTTGGAGTTGGGGTTCAAACTCTGGTAGACTGAATCTGATTGGTTGGTGTTGTGGTGTAGGCTCTGGTAGACTGAATCTGATTGGTTGGTGTTGTGATGTAGGCTCTGGTAGACTGGACTCATGCTGATGTTCTTCCTTGTCCCAGGTGGATCATTTTTTTATAATCATCGTCATTCTGAAATCACAGCAACACAGAAAGTCTCCATTATCCAATCTTTGAGGACCTTAAAGGTTCTATTAATCACATTGCAACACACACTGCTAATCACACAGCTATACACACTTGCTACTACCCAGTAATTAAAGCCAACTGGTTCTGACTGTGACTGGTTTGCTTAAAGGCTGATGTCAGGTTGCTCATATGCCAAAATCCTCAAGCTCCTCAGCCCCTCTTGTGATGAAGGGGACCCTGCTCCATTCTTTGGTTTGATGTGAATCCTGAATCTGCCTCTTGGTCAGTCCCCTTATAAAGGTTTTAAGGCTTAAAATCTTGATTGAAATGAGCATGTACAAGTAGTAAGTATTAATAGGAGTAGGTCTAGTACTAGCAGTAGTAGTAATAGTACTGCTAATACTTGTACTGTAGTGATAGTTAAAGTAGTAGTTGTAGTAGCAGACGCAGCAGTAGTACTTAAAGTGCCAGGAGTAATACTAGTACGCTTAAAGTATTAGCAGCCGCAGTAGTATTAATAGTAGTAGTTGCAGAAATACTAATAGTAGTAAGAGTAGTAAAAGTAGTATTAGTAGTAGTAGTAAAGGTGTTACTACATGTAATAACATTTACAGTGGTAGAGTAATAGCAGTTGTAGCAGCCTGTTCTCGCTCTATGACTGTTCTTTTAGGGTGTGTTTATATTTGTTGGCTTTGGTTTAATTAAAATGGACCCTGGTGTGATTGCTCTGTTAGTGTGGTTTGTAAATGTAAACGTTGTCTTTTGAAACTAACAGAGACCCTTTTCTGTGCTTTAACTTCTATTTAACTCCTTAGTTTACTTTTTAGTAGGACTGTGTCCCAAACCACACACTACCACACTACTACACTGTGTTTCAACACTAGCCCCCATTAGAACTGCATTCATTAGTGTAGTCGGCTCAGTTAAAACGGTGTGAGTTGGATTTTACAGCTTGAACGTACCTCATTCTGTGAATAATTTAGCATGTGTACTTCATCAGAATCATGTTTTAATACTGATATCAGGAGCACATGAATTGATAAGACAGGTTTAAGGAATCTTCACCTTATCCCCTTTTTTCCCTTTTGGGTTGATTGTTAATTAGTCAGTATGAACACAAAGCAGACCAGGACTAAAACCTAACAGTGTATATTTTGTTGCTTGGTCCGGACCAAGAGACACCCTTAGTGTTCCTGTGGTCTTGTACTTCACCAGACCCGTTCACTTACTGAGTTATTAGTTGCAGATCTTTCACTGATGTGGGCGGGGTCTGCAGAAAGAGAGAAAACCACACTTATAAAAATGGTGTATGGATTCAGGTCTGACTGCAGTGATTAAAAAAGTGTGGGAGCTGTTACAGGACTCCTACTGTAGAACACCAATCACATAGTTACAGGTGTGTTAACTGATCTAGGAAAACGAGATCAACATATTCAGTGTGTGTGTGTGTGTGTGTGTGTGTGTGTGTGTGTGGTAGTAGTAGTAGTACTTTCTGTCTTGGTGCATCTCAGTCTGTAGAAGATCAGTGTTAGTCCTCCAATCAGCAGCAGAACCACACAGACACTCACAGTGATTATGATGAGAGAGGAACCTGGAGCTGAGAGACAGAAAGAACAGACCATCACCAACTTTATCACACACACACACACACACACACACACTTACTGATAGGTATATCAGACATGGTCACGGTTGTTGCTGTTGATGAAGCTGATGGTGTTCAGAGAACATTTATTAGAATTTATAAGAAATGAAGAGACACAAAATGGGCTTCATCAAAAGTCTTTGGTGATGTTGGTGTGGTTCTGTATGTGGTATCTTTATAAAATCAAGATCTGAAAATCTTAATTACTGGAATTTATACCTGTGGAAGGTTTCTCAGGAGTTTTTGGTGTTACTGGTGGTGGTGATGTGGTCCTGTAGGTTGGAGATGTTGGTTTCCTGGTTGTGCTCAGTCTTGCTGATGGTGGTAGATTAGACGTAGTTGATTTCTTCGCTTCATTAAAAAAGGAATGAATAAATACAGAACATTAACTTCTTATTCCGTAGGTTCATTATTCAGATTTTACATGAATTACTTTATAACAGTAGTATTATTGGTGGAGTCCCACGGGGTTCTATTTTAGAGGCTATGATACTGCTGAAAATTGTGATGTTAAGGTAGTTTAGAGAGTGAAGAACTGAAGTGTTTCTGAATTTAGGGTTAAGAGAGTCAAAACACCTTTCGCTGATTTGGAGTTTAGGATCTAATGTCCTGAAAATTCTCTTTCTCTCTCTCTTTCTCTCTATTTGATCATACGTGTTTAGAAACACTGAGGTCATGTTGAGAAAGTTGACCAGAAGCCTAAACCCAGTGCTATTTCCTCTGTTCTCTGTGGTTCAGAGTTACTGAGAACTCCTCTCATTCTCACGCTCAGTGTGATGTGGAAAAGCTGTTCACTTTAGCTTCATACAAGTTTTATTATAACAGTTACTGTAACGGGAGTTTAATTATTCACCCATCATTTCTGACCAACTCAATAGCAATGAAGAAGAGTGACTGTGCCATTTCAAATTATTGCATGATTGTTTCTAATAATATATGAAACTAATACTAATTAAAACTTTACCAAGCTCTTAAAACTACTACTAAACTACTAAAACTACTAATAAAACTACACAGATACACAAGAGCTTTGATCTGTAGAAGAAGTTAAAGATTCTCACCAGAAACCTGCAGCTGAACCTCTGATAACATGGAGAAATAACTGACTGGATTCCCTCCGATCCACAATCCACAGTAATAATGTCCTCCATCATCTTCACTCACATTACTGATTCTCACACTGACAACTTTAGGGCTTCTGTCATCAGACATGGAGAATCTGACTCCCGGAGAATCTGTGGTGTTTACTGCAAAAAAAGCTTCACCAGATGCTTTGAAGAGGTACTTGTCATTTGTCTGAAACTCCTCTGGATAGGAAAAGCTGATGGAGACCATCTCACTCAGATAACCAGTCACAGTCTTTGACCCCGAACAGCATGGATCTGTCAATCAAACACAATAACTGAACTTCAACAGAATATCTCAGACTCCACTCAGGACCTTCTGAAATCATTCATAAAAAATATTATTTCTGGGATTTCAGATCAGTTTCACCTGTTTTCACTGTCAGGTTCACAGTGTGATTCCACCCTCCAGTCTCTCCACACTGATATAATCCAGAATCCTCTAAACTCAGGTTTCTGTAGAACACTTTTAGAACTCCAGGAGAGTGTTGTAGAGAAACTCTGCCTTCATTAACCCATTGGTCAGATTTCACATACACACACTGGTTTGTTGAGTCTTTGCAGAAATATTCATCATGCCCTTTATGTTGTTGGAAACTGCAGTAAATTACAACGCTACCTCTTTCGTAGCCAATCACATCAAAACAGACCCCCAGACCTGCCAATCAAACAGAAGACTCTGAGTTCCTCCAGATTCTCTCATTTCTACATTTCTGCACCTTAATCTACAGCACAGAATCGACATGCTTCATAAATTCATCATCAATAATCATATAAAACTCAAATTGAGGCAGAATAACTGACCTGAGATCAGGAAGAAGGTGAAGATGAGGAAGATCTTCATCCTGAACTGAACTTCAGCTTCTCTGATGTTCACACAAAGTCCAGTTCAGTGTGTTTATCTTCTGTACATTTGCTTTAATCCTCTTTACAGTGAATTCTGCTGGTCTTTATGTGCCGTCTTCTGTGTGTGTCTCTATTACTGTCTGGTTTGGTTGCTTCATGTTTCTCAGGAAGAGTAGCTAAACAGAGCTCCTCCCATTAGCATCACTGACCACTTACCAAATTAAACACACTACACAGTATGAGATCATTTGTGTGATGAGATGAGCACTTTATTAGGACCATCAGTACATTTATTAATTTCTACAAGCATCTAATTATCATGCAGCTGAGTGAATAATATCATGCAGACATGGACCAGCAGCATCAGGCAATGTTTTGGTAAACTATCACAATGGGAGAAACCTGTGATCTCAGGGATTTTGAGCATGGCCTGATTGTTGGTGTCAGAAGTGCACTACATTATCAGATTAGTCTCTAATGTTTACTCATGATTAAGAAAACAGAGAAAACATCCAGTGAGTGGTAGTTCTTCAGACGGAAACACCATGTTGATTAGAGGGGTCAAGAGGTTAAAGTTTCAACTGAGAATGGTCAGACTGGTTGGAGCTGAAATAACAGGTACAGTAACTCAGATAACCACTCTGTAAAATTGTGATGAGCTGAGAAGCATCTCAGATTGAACACCTCCAACTTTGAGAAGGGTGGGTTCCAACAGTAGAAGACCACTTCTGTCAGCCAGGAACAGAAAGCTGAGGCAGCAGTGAGCACAGGCTCACCAACACTGGACAGTTAAGACGGGAGAAATCTGGTCTGGTCTGCCGAATCTTGATTTCTGCTGAGGAACACAGATGATCGGGTCAGAATTTTGCTTCAACAGAATAAATTTATGCAGCCAACCTGCCTTCTGTCAACAGTCCAAGCTGATGGACGTGGTGTAATGGTGGAGGAATGTTTTCTTGGACCGTTAATATCCATCAATCATTGCTTTAATACCACATCCTATTTGAGCATTGATGGCCTTCTCGCTGAAGCCTATACATCTTTTGTGATATTTTTGCAGAGGCTCTGCTGTGCTCAGTGATTACTGCTGCCATTGAGCTGCTGGAGGGTGGTCCTTACCCTACTGCCTAAAAAAGATAATAATGCACAAATAATGCAGAGCACTTCATTATCCCAGAGAAATTTGACTCCAAACCTCTCAGTGCTGACCAATGAGAATAGATCGGTCATGTTAAGGAACTTGGAGGAGACTGCTGAAGTGCCCTTTGACAATGCAGAGGCACTGGTACAGAGTCTGGGTATTTGGCCCATCAGTGTTCCTTCACAGATGAAGTAGGCCCTAACTGTAGAGCAGTGGTTGTGGGTCAGCCCCAATCTCAATGTATCTTATGTTCAGAGCCCCTTAGAGGATCTCGAGAGTCTTTCACTGAAAAGGTCATACAAAGATGATATGTCAAACTGCTAGGCCTGGTGGACACTTCCTGGCAGCCACATTTCAGCCTTGCCAGAGAGTCTGATCTTGCACTGTCTGCACTCTACAAATCATCATTTACCAAGTCAGCTGAGAATTTACAATGGAAAATAATCACCAGACAGTTAATTTCACAAGTATGGCTAAAAACCTTCAAAACCTTATATTTTATATATTTTAAAAACCTTATATTATATATACACAACTGCATTTAGATCAGGCTAAGATCCAGGCTGACTGAATTATGCTTCATCACCAGGCTTTACAATAATTAAAACTCTTGAAAAACAAAGCCTCCTCCGCTGATACATGTACCAAGCATCAGTATTCTCAGCCATTCACACCATGTGCAGTGGTCGTTTATCAGAATTCAGCACTTGTGTTGAAGGAAGCCACAAAGCCCATGTTTGACACTTCAACCATATGCAACCTTTTTGCTTCCTAAAGAAGATGTAGTTTTCTATTTGCATATATGTGGGAAAACCTGAATACTTACATACCATGCTTACATACTGACGACTGTTCTGTAGGGGTCTGATTACAGGTTTCTGATCACTGATTAATCTACTTATTTTACAGGCCACACAGCAGACTACTCATACTTCACCAACCCTTCGTAATTTTCTCCTTTCTTTCCTCTCACCATTATGCAGAGCAGCCCCCTGCTGATTGCTCGCTGCTGATGCGAGTCCATTTGTGGTTGGGTGTGGGTGCCTACCCTCTGGATCTGTCTTATCCCACTGTCAGAACCCTTCAGTTTTGCTGAACTCTCTTACCTTCGTTTTCCTCTACTTTCTCTCTTTTTCACATTTATTGAGAAGCCCTGTTCTAGCTGTTCTGTCTTAGTACTGTCAGACTTGCTCTCCACAATCCTGCTGTGATGCTGTCCTGCTCTGGATCTTCATATTAATTCATTCATATTTAACTGCATAGCTATGAAAATGAATGTTTACCTGCATAAACTTTTACATTCCTCTGACATGCTCATAATTTATGACTTGATGTCACATTCTCCACAGCTTTTAATTTATTATTGTTTTTTAAAAAATGTTTCTTGTTTTCGATTATTTCTTGCACTATCCGGTGTCAATCAGAGGAGGTCGGGTATATCTTTTGAGTCTTGGTTCCTCTCAAGTTCTTTTTTTGATCTGAAGGAGTTTTTATTTCTCATTACTTTCCTTGTTAAAAAGAGACTCGAGCCCGGATCTCGCTGCTTCGTGACAAGATTTGTTGTGAAAACTGAAATAGAAAAAAAATATGAACTGAATTGAATTGACTTGATTATATTAAAGACAAACAAAACAAACTATACTTTCAGTCTCAGTGAACTATTGGTTTATTGTCCTTACAAAATCATTTAAAAGCAAGCTTTTACATAAAAAACAGATACATAAAAATACAAAAATAAATACATATAAAAAGATGTAAAAAAAAAAAAAAAGACTCCCATACCCAGAACAATAATTAAAAATAATAAAGCACTTATATAATTTTTGAATAAATGTATAAAATGACACAGCATATTAACCACGGTTAACTCAACACTGTTAGTGTGAAAATGTAACAGTACATCTCTTGACCCTGTTTATACCTGGTTACTTCATCCATCTTAAATATCAGGATTATCAGCACTAACCTGTGCTGCACTGTTTTCTGTCTGATCTACAACAACGTAAAATGCACATTCTGTTTGCACTATTCTATGTGGAGTTGGGGTTTAGACTCTGGTACACTGAAAAAACAAACTTGTAAGATTTACTTGATAAAATCCTCGTAACAATTTGCACTAACATTCTTTAAGTAAATCTTACTGCTGTAATATTAAGTATATTTTACTTGTAAAAATCAAGTAAAATGTACATACCACTAAACTTTACATCTTTAAATATATTAAGTAAAGGTTACTTAATTATATTGAAGGTAAAAGTTATATGTACTTTAATTAATTATGTACAGTCCATTTAGTTTTTCTTCTTAGACCAAAATATAATTACATCAAAATATTAAGTAAATGTGTCATGAAATATATACATAAATTGTATGTTTTTTTCTGTTCTACATTTCCAATTACTTGGTTTTACAAATTTCTATTACTCACTATTTTTACATAAATGTTGCAATGATTTTTTTATTACACTTTACCAAATGTCGTCTAAATATACTTTTACCCTGAAAAAAAAAAACCCATGAACATGAAACATTTCAACAGTTTATTCGTCAACATTCTAAAAACATCTAAAAATGTTCACATGACATACAAATTATTTCAAAGTGCATTTACTAAAACCTGAAACAACCTCATAGGACCAACATTTAAAGCAACTGCAGAATAAAAAAAATTTTTTTTAATTATTATAAACTTTAAATTATTTTAAACAAGAGAAATGAAGAAAAATAAAATCTTGTTCAATTATGCAACAGCAACATGACAATAATAATAATAATAAAAAAAAAACGTTACCCAATTTAGAATGGCAATTTTACTGTATTGAAAAATGCAAGTAAAACTGTCTGCTGTTCCAATGCATTATTATTAGTATAGACACAAAATATATATGAAAAATATATACAAAAAAAAAGTCACATAACATAACACCAACAGAAGATAAGGGCTTTAACCTGACAGAGATAGAAAATACTGACATTCTAGCAGCGTTTTTGGAATTATCAACATTAACAATGCTCATCTAAATCAGCACCACTCCCAACACTATGTTCTTGCACAAGGATTATACAGTATATAATGCTGTAGAGTACTTTAACTTAAATTGGGTCGAAACATTTGTTGGCTTGTCAGTAAATATCATCTTGGATATTTAACAAATCTTCTACACCCAACAAATTTGGTGCCATTCATTTATAAAACTTAAATGGAACTGGCATTTGAAACTGCAATTACAACGTTCAAACTCACACTCTGAACTAGTGTACTAATGCATTAAAACATTTATGATTTACATTTTTTCCAATGTTTTTATACTTCAGTGTTTGAGAAGAGAAACAGATTTGTTTTTACAGTTGTGGAGATAGAAACCTGTGTGTTGTCATGTATATAACAATAGCAATGTTAATATCCACAATGACCAGGTACTCTACATGGCTTTCAACAAGTTTTAAGTAAAAGTTTGAAGAAAAGAAAAAAAAAAAAGTTCTCTTGGGACAAAAAACACCCCAGATGTAATAGTTCCATCTGGAATTAAATGTATTGATGAAATATTTTAGAAGAAAACACTTGGTCACCTATGACAATAGCAATGCCTCATAAACCAGCATTTCACAGCAATCAACCTTGAGAGACCTTTGTCTTGTTCCCATCTCCACCACTCTTGATGCCTCAGTGGAGTTCACCTTCAATAGTTCTCAATAAAGACTAAACTGTTACCCATTAAACTGTAATAAATGTTAGTAAAAGGAAAAACATGGGGTACCTCTGAAGAGTTCTGCCCTACTATTTGGAAAGAGCGGAGAGGCATGACTTGACAAGCAAACTCTGGGAGATGGGCAATGTCCCACAACTTGGAACTTGGACACATGAATGCAAACAGACAGCCCAAAAATATCGATAAACATTTCAAAGGTTTAATGTCTGTGTCTGGACAGTGGATGTTCCATGTAGAGACAAACGGCTGTTCATGAAGGGAAGGTCCAGAGTAGCGATCAGCCTTGACAAGTTGTTGTTAGTCATTTGTAGGATGCAAAACAGTCAAATGGAGTGTGACAGCAGTAAGATGTAAAGTGCATGCCACTGCAGTAGTATCTAAGATAGCAGCTTAGACTTTAATGCTTGTACCTTTGGGGACAGTTTGATCGCATCCAGTTCGAGGAAAAGCTTCTGGAAGACCTCAAAAGTGTATCGTAGCGTTGGAGGGTATGCCAGATTGAGAGCATAAATCAGTCCCATGAGCAGCGCGCAAGCTTTAGCAGTGTTGCGACATCCCGGCAAAATCTCTGTGCCATCAAGATGGATGGAAACGTCCACTGGATCCTCGCCATCAGCACCACGGGTGACCAAGATCTTGAAGATGTGTTCAGTGACATCACTGTGATTGTCCTCCTGCACAGAATTTACAATAACACAAAAATGTATTGAAAAACAAGTAGAATTGTTAAAATGTAACTAATTTGATAAATACAAACAAATTATGTGACACTTGATTGAACCATTCTAAGTTACAGAAACATGGGAGCACAATCAGCTCGTTCTAAGCTAACAAAAATAGAACAGTTTTTATTTACAATACTATGTATTATACACTGAATAAAACATTATTAAAATCATCATCATCATCATCATCATCATCTCTCTCTCAAACCTGTCAGGGGAGCTGGTGCCTATCCCAGCATTCAGGGCAAAAGGCAGAATATGCCCTGGACAGACATTATGATCATTGGATACTATTTATTATACACAATTTAATTAACAAAAGGTTTAAAGGTTGGCCATTTTCATAACCCCCAAAAGGGGGACATCTCACCGCCAAAGTGTATGTAAGGGGGTGTCTCTGTTAAACCAATTAAATCAAAACATTTTCTGTTGACACGTGATCCAATGACACGCATATGATGAGTCTGCAATGGCATAAATGCTGAGTCACTGTGATAAACGCTTCTCAGGAGCCAGCGCAGCTTTTATCCAGCTCGGTCCAAAACGCGTAACGTTACCAATAGGCGTCCATCCAGGTGTTACGCTGCTGAAAAAACGGTGTGTGACCACCCTAAATAAACCTCTAAGTTACAAAAAGACTCATTTTGGTTCCCTGTTTGCATAATAAAGTGAAGGCAGCTCTTCCTGGCTGCTCTGACCTTCCCTCCACACCAAGAGCGGGTCGGCATCAGCACTGAGGCTCACAGCACAGCAATTAGCAAACGTGCTCTGATGTACCAAAATAATATGGTCATTAAACAATGAGCTCAAAATAATCTACACCTGCTGAACAGCGGAATTACTCATGTTAACCTGAGGAAATGAGCCTAACTATGATGAACTGGCACATGGCTGAACTTTAGCTAGCTGCGTTAGCTATGGTGTTAACAAACACTTTCTCTCTCTTGACTCTAGTTTTGACTTTGCTTCGCCTAATTCCCCACTCAAACTACTGAATGCCACACAGACTCATTTTCTATCTCTAGATAAGATAAGCAAGAGCTTCCCTCCCTCCAGACTCGGCCATAACTTGCAGCAGCGGCTCCTCCGGGGCATCAGGTCTGAACACAGCGCCAATCAAGGCTCGTTCAGCGCGCATGCGCGTAGTTAACGCAGCGCACTGTTTTGTGTTAAATTTTACTCAGTATTTTTAGGTTTATGTACTGTGACAAAAACACATATAAATACAACTGAGGTCTTTCAATAACATTTATTCACACCACACACTTAATTTATTACATGAACAAATTGTGTATATGTTTACATTCTTACTTAAAAAATAATAGTTATCACATCATTTTAATATTACAGTGTAGATTGTATGAGCATTAATTAAATATATTTTACTACACCAAAAAGTTTGTTTTTTCAGTGTAGACTGAATCTGATTGGTTGGTGTTGTGGTGTAGGCTCTGGTAGACTGAATCTGATTGGTTGGTGTTGTGGTGTAGGCTCTGGTAGACTGAATCTGATTGGTTGGTGTTGTGGTGTAGGCTCTGGTAGACTGAATCTGATTGGTTGGTGTTGTGGTGTAGGCTCTGGTAGACTGGACTCAGGCTGATGTTCTTCCTTGTCCCAGGTGGATCATTTTCATAATCATTGTCATTCTGAAATCATAGCAACACAGAAAGTCTCCATTATCCAATCTTTGAGGACCTTAAAGGTTCTATTAATCACATTGCAACACACACTGCTAATCACACTGCTATACACACTTGCTACTACCCAGTAATTAAAGCCAACTGGTTCTGACTGTGACTGGTATGCTTAAAGGTTGATTTCAGGTTGTTCAAATGCCAAAATCCTCAAGCTCCTCAGCCCTTCTTGTGATGAAGGGGACCCTGCTCCATTCTTTGGTTTGTTGTGAATCCTGAATCTGCCTCTTGGTCAGTCCCCTTATAAAGGTTTTAAGGCTTAAAATCTTGATTGAAATGAGCATGTACAAGGAGTAAGTGTTAATAGGAGTAGGTCTAGTACTAGCAGCAGTAGTAATAGTACTGCTAGTAGTTGTACTATAGTGATAGTTAAAGTAGTAGTTGTAGTAGCAGACGCAGCAATAGTACTTAAAGTACCAGGAGTAATACTAGTACTCTTAAAGTATTAGCAGCCGCAGTAGTATTAATAGTAGTAGTAGCAGAAATACTAATAGTAGTAAGAGTAGTAAACGTAGTAATAGTATTAGTATTAGTAATAGTAGTAGTAATGGTGTTACTACATGTAATATTTACAGTGGTAGAGTAATAGCAGTTGTAGCAGCCTGTTCTTGCTCTATGACTGTTCTTTTAGGGTGTGTTTATACTTGTTAGCTTTGGTTTAATTAAAATGGACCCTGGTGCGATTGCTCTGTTAGTGTGGTTTGTAAATGTAAACGCTGTCTTTTGAAACTAACAGAGACCCTTTTCTGTGCTTTAACTTCTGTTTAACTCTTTAGTTTACTTTTTAGTAGGGCTGTGTCCCAAACCACACACTACCACACTGTGTTTCAACACTAGCCCCCATTAGAACTGCATTCATTAGTGTAGTCGGCTCAGTTAAAAACGGTGTGAGTTGGATTTTACAGCTTGAACGTACCTCATTCTGTGAATAATTTAGCATGTGTACTTCATCAGAATCATGGTTTAATACTGATATCAGGATCACGTGAATTGATAAGACAGGTTTAAGGAATCTTCACCTTATCCCCTTTTTTCCCATTTGGGTTGATTGTTAATTAGTCAGTATGAACACAAAGCAGACCAGGACTAAAACCTAAAAGTGTATATTTTGTTACTTGGTCCGGACCAAGAGACACCCTTAGTGTTCCTGTGGTCTTCTACTTCACCAGCTCCGTTCACTTACTGAGTTATTAGTTGCAGATCTTTCACTGATGTGGGCGGGGTCTGCATAAAGAGAGAAAACCTCACTTATAGAAATGGTGTCTGGATTCAGGTCTGACTGCAGTGATTAAAAAAGTGTGGGAGCTGTTACAGGACTCCTACTGTAGAACACCAATCACATAGTTACAGGTGTGTTAACTGATCTAGGAAAACGAGATCAACATATTCAGTGTGTGTGTGTGTGTGTGTGTGTGTGTGGTAGTAGTACTTTCTGTCTTGGTGCATCTCAGTCTGTAGAAGATCAGGGTTAGTCCTCCAATCAGAAGCAGAACCACACAGACACTCACAGTGATGATGATGACAGAGGAACCTGGAGCTGAGAGACAGAAAGAACAGACTATCACCAACTTTATCACACACACACACACACACACACACACACACACACACACACACACACACACACACACTGATAGGTATATCAGACATGGTCACGGTTGTTGCTGTTGATGAAGCTGATGGTGTTCAGAGAACATTTATTAGCATTTATAAGAAATGAAAAGGCACAAAATGGGCTTCATCAAAAGTCTTTGGTGATGTTAGCGTGGTTCTGTATGTGGTATCTTTATAAAATCAAGATCTGAAAATCTTAATTACTGGAATTTATACCTGTTATATGTTTCTCAGGAGTTTTTGGTGTTACTGGTGGTGGTGATGTGGTCCTGTAGGTTGGAGATGTTGGTTTCCAGGTTGTGTTCCGTCTTGCTGATGGTGGTAGATTAGAAGTAGTTGATTTCTTTGCTTCATTAAAAAAGGAATTAATAAATACAGAACATTAACTTCTTATTCCGTAGGTTCATTATTCAGATTTTACATGAATTACTTTATAACAGTAGTATTATTGGTGGAGTCCCACAGGGTTCTATTTTAGAGGCTATGATACTGCTGAAAATTGTGATGTTAAGGTAGTTTAGAGAGTGAAGAACTGAAGTGTTTCTGAATTTAGGGTTAAGAGAGTCAAAACACCTTTCGCTGATTTGGAGTTTAGGATCTAATGTCCTGAAAATTCTCTTTCTCTGTCTCTCTCTTTCTCTATTTGATCATACGTGTTTAGAAACACTGAGGTCATGTTGAGAAAGTTGACCAGAAGCCTAAACCCAGTGCTATTTTCTCTGTGGTTCAGAGTTACGGAGAACTCCTCTCATTCTCACACTCAGTGTGATGTGGAA
Organism: Salminus brasiliensis; assembly: GCF_030463535.1. Classification (NCBI taxonomy): domain Eukaryota; kingdom Metazoa; phylum Chordata; class Actinopteri; order Characiformes; family Bryconidae; genus Salminus; species Salminus brasiliensis. Next base: position 34,144,185 of record NC_132892.1, read on the forward strand.
AAGCTGTTCACTTTAGCTTCATACCAGTTTTATTACAACAGTTACTGTAACAGGAGTTTAATTATTCACCCATCATTTCTGACCAACTCAATAGCAATGAAGAAGAGTGACTGTGCTATTTTCATTATTGCATGATTCTTTCTAATAATATATAAAACTAATACTAATTAAAACTTCACCAAGCTCTTAAAACTACTACTAAACTACTAAAACTACACAGATACACAAGAGCTCTGATCTGTAGAAGAAGTTGAAGATTCTCACCAGAAACCTGCAGCTGAACCTCTGATAATATGAAGTAATAACTGACTGGATTCCCTCCGATCCACAATCCACAGTAATAATGTCCTCCATCATCTTCTCTCACATCACTGATTCTCACACTGACAACTTTAGAGCTTCTGTCATCAGACATGGAGAATCTGACTCCCGGAGAATCTGTGGTGTTTACTGCAAAAAAAGCTTCACCAGATGCTTTGAAGAGGTACTTGTCATTTGTCTGAAACTCCTCTGGATAGGAAAAGCTGATGGAGACCATCTCACTCAGATAACCAGTCACAGTCTTTGACCTCGAACAGCATGGATCTGTCAATCAAACACAATAACTGAACTTCAACAGAGTATCTCAGGCTCCACTCAGGACCTTCTGAAATCATTCATAAAAAAATATTATTTCTGGGATTTCAGATTTGTTTCACCTGTTTTTACTCTCAGTTTCACAGTGTGACTCCACCCTCCAGTCTCTCCACACTGATATGATCCAGCATTCTCTAAACTCAGGTTTCTGTAGAACACTCTTAGAACTCCAGGAGAGTGTTGTAGAGAAACTCTGCCTTCATGAACCCATGAGTTCTGGTCAGATTTCACATACACACACGGGTTTGTTGAGTCTTTGCAGAAATATTCATCATGCCCTTTATGTTGTTGGAAACTGCAGTGAATTATAACGCTACCTCTTTTGTAGCCAATCACATCAAAACAGACCCCCAGACCTGCCAATCAAACAGAAGACTCTGAGTTCCTCCAGAGTCTCTCATTTCGACATTTCTGCACTTTAATCTACAGCACAGAATCTTCATGCTTCATAAATTCATCATCAATAATTATATATAACTCAAATTGAGGCAGAATAACTGACCTGAGATCAGGAAGAAGGTGAAGAGGAGGAAGATCTTCATCCTGAACTGAACTTCAGCTTCTCTGATGTTCATGCAAACTCCATTGCAGTGTGTTTATCTTCTGTACATTTGCTTTAATCCTCTTTACAGTGAATTCTGCTGGTCTTTATGTGCGTCTCTATTACTGTCTGGTTTGGTTGCTTCCTGTTTCTTAGGAAGAGTCAAAGTAGCTTAACAGAGCTCCTCCCATCAGCATCACTGACCACTTACCAAATTAAACTCATTACACAGTATGAGATCATTTGTTTGATGAGATATTTAGTTCATACACTCATTGAGCACTTTATTAGGACCATCAGTACTCTTTTTAATTTCTACAAGTATCTAATTATCATGCAGCTGAGTGTATAATATCATGCAGACATGGACCAGCAGCATCAGGCAATGTTTAGGTTATTATCACAATGGAGGAAACCTATGATCTCTGAGCTGTTATTTTGAGCATGGCCTGATTGTTGGTGTCAGAAGTGCACTACATTATCACATTAGTCTCTAGAGTTTACTCATAATTAAGATAACATAGAAAACATCCAGTGAGTGGTAGTTCTTCAGACGGAAACACCATGTTGATGAGAGAGGTCAAGAAGTCAGTGGGTCAACTGAAAATGGTCAGACTAAGTGCAGCTGAAAGAAAGGGTGCTGTAAGGGCTGGCTCCAGGACTAGGCCATTTCCGTCCACCAAAAAGAGCCAGCGGGTGCCATTCAAGCCCAAAGTCCAACACCTGGGCAAAGGGCTTTATAAGGGGAGAGACCCAGACACACATTGCTGTGTCACTGTCTCTAGTTTGGGCCACAAAGATAACAGCCAGTAAGGATTGTTTTTGTGCTCCTCTCAGCTTTTACTTTTCTTGAAACTTGAGCCTGTTCCTCCAAAGCTTTCTATATATATATATATATTTTTTTTGTTTGTTTGTTTTTTTCTCTGGAGGAAAGCAGTATGCTCCCCTGGTGTTTTTTCCCTTCTTTTTCCAGCCATTTCCCCCTGCCAGTAATGGTGGTTATTTTTTGTTCCTCAAGTTTTGTTGGAGCTTTTGCCGGCACCCACTTAGTATGGCCACTACTGTAGATAAGCGTTACAGTTCAAATCCTATTTCAGAGTTTTAGTTTTTTTCCCCCCATTTGGCCCAGTCTGCTGAGTCATTATTGCTTTGCATTTAGGTCCTATTAAGCATAGTGCTTACCTAGTGAGGAGGTGGTGTTGTGACTCAGGGCTTTAATCACTGAGCCAGAGCCTTAGATAAAAAAAAGCCATTGATTGAGATAATTAATTATGAGACAACTTTGAGACATTTGTGCCAGGTTGCATCTCTGTAATGAAGGTGCAGTATAGTGACCAAATCTACTGAAGGTCAGTGGTGGTTTCTCTGCCCTCCTTTAAGTGGAAAGGAGGATCAGGCAGGGCTGCTAATTATCGAGAATAGAGTATGCCTTAAAGTTTAAGCCCATGCCTTTCTGTTTTAGAATGGAACTTGGTGGTCCTAATAGCAGAATATATGGATGTCAAGATTTTAACAAACATCATCCTGTTACAGTGTGGTGTGGGGTCTGGACTCAAGTGCAGTTCATTTATTTATTTAAATGATACTACCCTTTTTTGGGGGTGTTATTTTATGGTGCATGTAACAGATGGGGTTTTAAAAGAATGTTCAATTGAATGTTTTAAGCGTTGTGGCGAGACTCAAACTCCCAATCTTGGAAATGGGAGCCCAGTGTGTTTCTACTGCACCACCACAGCTGTGAAGTAGTAGTGTAAAAACTGTTTAAAAATTATATAGAAAAAAGGGTGGGAAAACAAACAAAGGAAACACCAGGAGTGGTATGTATTCAAACAAAGGACAATCGAAACCCTTTTTCAACTCAAACTGTTTTCTTTTTCTAGTTTTCCTTTTTGCCACTGATTACAGCAAACTCTTTCTTTTCAGCTGTTCACAACTTAAACTCTTTCTTTCTAACTTTAGCTTTTCTTCACTGTTTACAACTTAGAACCACTTTTACCATTCACTCCTCTACAAAGGTGTGACATGGAATTGTGTTTGGCTGGGTGTATTTATACCGTGCCACACAGGTGGGTCTGGTCAGCGTTGATTACCACTTGGGCTTCTGGGGCTTGGAGTTCTTTGCTCCATCTCAACCAGCTTTCCGACTGTGCTGGCCAGGCCCCCTGCTGGTGGCTGACTGTACATGCTGCCTGCTTACACATCCAGGCAGGAGTTTAGAGTAATTTCTTCAGCAAAGGTGAACTAGGCATAAAGCATGGGGCTACCTGTGGGGGATTGGATATTAGAGAAAAACAACATTGCCAAGAGGCTAAATTGGTCCTGCAGGTGCTTATGAAATACATTAATCAATAATCAGCAATAATACAAACACTTATGTATGGGTGTAAAGAGAGGTTTAATATGAAAATAGTAGTTGTACAGCAATTATATGTATTACAATATAACACACCAGTGGAGCTGTGTTGAACATCTCCAAACCAGGACTTCTTAAACTTAAGGATTTAAACAGCCAAAGCTAATGTTTTAGTCTTAGGGAGTAATGTCTGATTGGCTGAAAGCAGCTATTGTGTTTCAGATCTAGTTTGATTAACTTATGGTTGTGGACTATATGTGCATTATATATGGTTCTATGAACTCTAAAGGCTCTAGAGCATCAGGTTCTTCATTGTGGACTGAACCTAATTGGTTGGTGTTGGGGTCTAGACTCTGATAGACTAAATCAGATTGGTTGGTGTTGGGGTTTAGGCTCTGGTAGACTGAATCTGACTGGGTGGTGTTGGGGTTTAGGCTCTGGTAGATTGAATCTGATTGGTTGGCGTTGATGTTTAGGCTCTGGTAGAGTGAATCTGATTGGTTGGCGTTGATGTTTAGGCTCTGGTAGACTGAATCTGATTGGTTGGTGTTGAGGTGTAGACTCTGGTAGACTCGACTCATTCTGATGTTGTTCTGTGTCCCACGGGGATCATTTTCATAATCATTATCATTCTAAAATCACAATAACACAAAGTCTCCATTAACAAATAATTAAAGGACATCAGGCGATTTGTTCTACCTCATAATGTGCAGCAGATTATGCTCCTTCTGATTGGCTGGTCTAATTTTGCCTCTCAATCCACACAGTGTATCTTCCTATCTACCTACATACCTACAGTGCCACATTTCTGATAAGTATCACACTGTTTTAAACCCTTGGCATCTGTGTTTAGTGTAGGTATAGTAAGGGTTGGTCTGGATACTAGATCAACTCTAGCCTCCAGAAGGAGTGGTAGTCTGGCCCTAGCCCCCAGCACCCAGTGAGCTGGATATATATATTCCCTGATAAACTCCCTCCTGAGAATGGCTGGTTCTTTGTGTGACACATAGTGTTTGTAGAGGTCAGACTGTAATTTGTTGTTTGTCCATTGTCTCTGACTCAGTCCCCCATTGAAGTCTGAGTACAGGTACACACATGGACAAAATTGTTGGTACCCCTCGGTTAATGAAAGAAAAACCCACAATGGTCACAGAAAGAACTTGAATCTGACAAAAGTAATAATAAATAAAAATGCTATGAAAATTAACCAATGAAAGTCAGACATTGATTTTCAACCATGCTTCAACAGAATTATTTAAATAAATAAACTCATAAAATAGGCCTGGGCAGAAATGATGATACCCTTAACTTAATATTTTGTTGCCCAACCTTTTGAGGCAATTACTGCATTCAAACAATTCCTGTAACTGTCAATGAGACAGCACCTCTCAGCAGGTATTTTGGCCCTCTCCTCATGAGCAAACTGCTCCAGTTGTCTCAGGTTTGAAGGGTGCCTTTTCCAGACAGCATGTTTCAGCTCCTTACAAAGATGCTCAATAGGATTCAGGGCTCATAGAAGGCCACTTCAGAATAGTCCATTGTTTTCCTCTTAGTCATTCTTGGGTGTTTTTAGCTGTGTTTTGGGTCATTATCCTGTTGCAAGACCCATGACCTGCGACTGAGACCAAGCCTTCTGACACTGGGCAGCACATTTTTCTCTAGAATCCCTTGATAGTCTTAAGATTTCATTGTACCCTGCACAGATTCAAGACACCCTGTACCAAAGCAGCCCTGGAACATAACAGAGACTCCTCCATGTTTCACAGTACGGACAGTGTTCTTTTCTTGATATGCTTCATTTTTTCGTCTGTAAACATAGAGCTGACGTGCCTTGTCAAAAAGTTCCATTTTTGTCCATAAGACATTCTCCCAGAAGCTTTGGGGCTTGTCAACATGTAGTTTGGCAAATTCCAGTCTGTCTTTTTTATTATTTGTTTTCAACAATAGTGTCCTCCTTGGTCGTTTCCCATTAAGTCCACTTTGGCTCAAACAACAGCAGATGGTGTGATCTGACACTGATGTTCCTTGAGCTTGAAGTTCACCTTTAATCTCTTTAGAAGTTTTTCTGTGCTCTTTCGTTACCATTCATATTATGCGTCTCTTTGGTTTGTTATCAATTTTGCTCCTGCGGCCACATCCAGGGAGGTTGGCTACAGTCCCATGGATCTTAATTTCTGAATAATATGTGTAACTGTAGTCACAGGAACATCAAGCTGCTTGGAGATGGTCTTATAACCTTTACCTTTAACATGCTTTTCTATAATTTTCTTTCTAATCTCCTGAGACTCTTTCCTCACTTCCTCTGGTCCATGTTGAGTGTGGTACACACCATGTCACCAAACAGCACAGTGACTACCTGTAGCCCTATATATAGACCCACTGACTGTTTACAAGATATTAGACCCTGTGATGCTAATTAGTGAACACACCTTGATCTAACATGTCCCTTTGGTCACATTATTTTCAGGGGTACCATCATTTCTGTCCAGGCCTGTTTAATGAGTTTTCTTTTTAAAATAATTCTGTTTAATAATTCGGTTCAATGTCAGTGTCAATCAATGTCGGATTTTCATTTGTTCATTTTTATAGAATTTTTATTTCTTATTACTTTTGTCAGATTTAAGTTATTTCTGTGACCATTGCAGGTTTTACTTTCATTAACCATTTTAATCTGCACCTCTTCTAAGCCATTCAGAGGCTTAAATGCTTATGAGAGGTGTTGTTGCTCAGTGGTAAAGTACCTGGTCAGCATTTTTAGGGATCAGGATTTAATCCTCACAGGTAGTAAGGATATTAATTAAGTCCTATTTTCTGTTCCACTTCTTGACAGCTAAGCATTTGGGTCTTCTCCTAACTTCCACTGGTAGCTCAACCGGTATGACCCCTGATCGGTATGCCTGGGTTCAAACCCCACTAGCTACCATTAATGCTACCATTACAAAAGGAACCAGCCCCCTAAAATGAACCCAGCTTAGCAGTCAGATGAAGATCGGTTAAAAGCAGCCATGTCTGCCCAAAGAGTTGCCCTGGCTTTCCATGGGATGACAATAGGTAGAGAGGTCCTGTAGCAGATCCTGACCCAGTTGCAGAAGTTTACCTGAAACACAGACCCCCCCTGGGAGCCCCATGAAATTCTACTCAGGGTAGAAGAATGCTTGCCTGCTCCTGCGTGGAATTTGGAGAACTGTGAGGATGTTGTGGGTTCCTTCTACAGTGTTCACTCATCTTCAAGCAAGCTGGTCATTTTCTAGCATGGCCTTACTGAAGTGCTGAAAGGTGACATTGCTGCCCTACATGTCCCCAGCTGCAGGGAACCCATAGGCCCAACTGCCTGGGCCTGGGAGAGCCCTGGTGGACCCATCACCTCTCCTTTATGCTTCTGGCACTCCTATGGAAAACATCAGAGAGACACCTTGGTGCCTTTGTGGACTCTGATGCAGCAGGTCATTTTATTGAAGCCAGAGCCCTTGGGCAACCCTTGGTCCAATCGGAGGAACAGTTGCCTGTCTCAGCCATTGATCTCAGCCCAGGTGTCATTACCCATCAAACCAGACCAATAACAATGCAGACTGGGCAACATACAGAACAGATCAATCTGTATCTGACCACAGCACCTAATTTGCACTTGGTGCTGGGCTTTTCTTGGCTGCGAGCTCCACAGACCCACCACCAACAATACTGGGACCTGCACAATGACTTCAGTAGGGAGAGAGCCCAGCTCCTGTCACCCCATTGCTCCTTTGATATGGCCTCAGTTCGTGAATTGACTGCAGGGGCCTTAACAAGATAACAGTCAAAGATCATTACCCCCTGCCCCACATGACCTCAGCAATTGAGGCACAGCAGCAGGCCACAGTATTTACCATGTAAGACCTGTGCAGTGCTCATAATTTAATCTTTATATGGGACAGAGATGAATGGAAGGCAGCTTTCATCACACCAACTGGCTACTATGAGTACTTGGTGAAGCCTTTTGGTCTGATGAATGCCCCAACAGTCTTCCAAAGATTCATCAATGAGGTTCTAAGAGAAAGCTACTGACCACTACGCATTGGCCAACTTAACAACATCTTGGTATACAGTAGAACAGTAGACAAACACACCACCCATGTCCTATGGGTCCAGCTGCTTCTGGAGCACCATCTCTTTTTGAAGCTGGAGAAGTCTGTGGCTCCAGTTCTCCAGCTGCCTCAAGAGGATCTTCCATTCATGGTGGAGGTAGCCACATGAGAGGTTGGTGTAGGGGCTGTACTCTCACAACATTCTGGTTCCACCCAGAAGCTACACCCCTGTGCTTTTTTCTTCTACCATCTCACTCCAGCCAAACGTAACTATGATGTGGGTGACTGGCTCCCCACTGTAGTCTGACAAAGAGTCCTGCAATGGGGACATCCCCATTCACAGCCTATTCATGGGTTGCCCGCATGGTGGAGTTCATCCAGTGGTGTTTCCGGTGGCCCCACATAAACTGTGATATGCAAATCTTGATCACAGCCTTTGACCTGTGTGCCTGCAATAAGGACCCACGGACCAAGCCATCTGGGCTCCTGCACACATTGACCATTCTGTCTCGCCCATTGTAACATGTCTCTCTGAACTATATCACTGGCTTACTTCATTCCAAAAGAAACTTTTTGATTCTGGTGGTGCTTGACAGTTTCTCTAGGGCAGGACACTTTTTTGCACTGCCAAAACTACCATTAGCCCAAGAGACAGCAGCCCTTTTCCTCAAGCATTTAGTAAGACTGCATGGCCTGCCCAAAGATGTTGTTTCTGACATCCCTCTGTTGGCTTCTCTGGGCTGACTTCAGGCTGTCATTTGGGATTCCATCCTGAGTCCAATGCCCAGACCGAGAGGGTCAATCAAGATTTAGCTTTGGTGTTTGACCAGTAATTGTGGGCAGAGGTAGCCCATAATGCATTATGGCACTATGTTCTGGGTATGTCCCCCTTTCAGTCCCAAAATGGCTAAACTCCCCTGCTCAGGAGGTGGATTCTGGAGTCCCGATGCCCAGGCGATTTTCCATGCATTACCAACAAGCTAATTATTTTTGCACCTCTTAGTTTTCATAATTTTAACATTGCTACTTTCTAATAGCTTGTGTTTTTATCTTGTAAGCACAGGCATCATTGCTAGGTGTTTGTGGTGGAGTAATACTTGAAGAGTTTTGGTCAGAGAGACATGATCTGGTTCTCACTGTGACTGGTTTACTTAAAAAATTATTTCAAGTTGTTCAAATGCTGTGCAGACCTGCCCACGTTTTCGTGCTTTAACTTCTGCCTGATGCTTTAGTTAGTTAAGCAGGGCTGTGTCCCAAACTACACACTACCATACTACACAGTGTTTCAATACTAGCCACCATTACAACTGCATTCATTGGTGTAGTCACCTTAGTAAAGTAAAGACAGTGTACATTGGGATGCAGCCATAGTAATGTCAAATTTTACAGCTTCAATGTACATTTTTTGTGAATAATTTAGCATGTATAGGTTATCAGAATCATGGTTTAATACTGATATCAAGACGACGTGATTCTTGTGGTCTTGTACTTCACCAGCCCTGTTCACTTACTGTATTATTAGTTCCAGATCTTTCACTGATGTGGGCAGGGTCTGCAGAAAGAGAGAAAACCACACTTATAAAAATTGTGTACGAATTTAGTTCTGACTGCAGTGATTAAACAGGTGTGGGAACTGTTACATGACTCTTACTATAGAGCACCAATCACACAGTTACAGGTGCTTTGATATCTAAGAAACATTGGGTGTAGTACCTTCTGTCTTGGTGCATCTGAGTCTGTAGAAGATCAGTGTTAATCCCCCAATCAGCAGCAGAAACACACAGACACTCACAGTGATGATGATGATGACTGAGGAAACTGGAGTGGAGAGACAGAAAGAACAGATCACCAACTTTAAAAGACACACAACTCCTCAATCTCTATCTCTAGAAGCTCTGAAGTTCTGCCTGAACATATTTAACATGCATATTGAATGAAATACGAAGTTCTGAGATCTTACTGGAAGGTCCTTCATCAGACAAGCTTCTATTATTGACCTCATGTAGGTTACTGTTGTTGTTTCATTAATTCATCCCAGTTCTTCTGATAGTGGTTGTTTTTTCCATATATGATATTATTACACACAAACTAGATTTAAGATCGAATTACCAAAATTATTTCTAGAGGTCTAAATCCAGACTGTGTGACCTCTTTTCTCTGCAGTTTAAAGTGGTTAGTTACAACACTTTAAGAAACAGTGATTGGTTCCATTAAAGTTTTTGTTAAAAAGTTACTGTGTATTTTCATTATTCCAGTTTTCTTTCTAATAATCTATCAAACTTTACTAATTGAAAATTAACAAAGCTCTTACTAATAAAACTACACAGATACACTAGAGCTCCATTATCTGCAGAAGAAGTTGAAAATTCTCACCAAAAACCTCCAGCTGAACCTCTGAGTAGAGGGATTCATAACTCACTGGATTCCCTCCAATCCACACTCCACAGTAGTAACATCCTTTATCATCTTCTCTCACATTACTGATTCTCACACTGATGACTTTAGACCTTCTGTCATCACAGATGGAGAATCTGCCTCTTTGAATATCAGAGGAACGAATCACTACAGTGAAATATTGACCATTCAGTTTGTAGAAGGACTTGGTTTTGTTCTGAAACTCCTCTGGATAAGAACAGTTGATAGTGACTGTATGTCCAAGATAACCATTCACAGTCTTTGACCCCAAACAACATGAATCTGTCAATTATAAAATCAGAAAACATTAGCAACTGATTTTTTTATTTCCATACATCATAATCATTATTTGATGTGTCTAAATGTTTGAAATAAGCTTCTGTCCACCAATTATAATCGTAGTTGTAATGTTAAAATGAATTATTTAAACAAGTTCTTTTTAGTAATAAATGACGACCTTCTTTCACTCTCAGGTTCACAGTCTGGTTCCACACTCCAGTCTCTCCACACCAATATAATCCAGTATCCTTTAAACTCAGGTCTCTGTAGATGATTCTTTGAACTCCAGGATAGTCATGCATAGAAACTCTGTCTTTATGAACCTGTGAGTTCTGGGATTGGTCATTTGTCAGATACACACACTGGTTTGTTGATTCTTTACAGAAGTATGTGTTATTTCCTTTTTCTTGTCCATGCTTGCAGTTGATAATGATGCTGCCTCTTGGGTATCCAGTCACATCAAAGCAGACTGCTGGACCTGACAATCAAATAAGACTCTCAGTCATCTCTCGGATCTTGTTAGGTTCTCACTTTGACACATGCTTCATGACTACAGAAAACTTGATCATGTCTTATTTAAATCTGAAGTAGAATAACTGACCTGAGATTAGGAAGAAGGTGAAGATGAGGTGGATCTCCATCCTGAACTGAACTTCAGCTTAACTACTGTTCACACAAACTCCACTCCAGTGTGCTTATCAGTGATGTCAGTGAGCTTTAATCCTGTTTATGGTGAATTCTGCTGGTCTTTATGTGTCGTCCTCTGTGTGTATGTCTGTTCTACTGTCTGATTTTGTTGGTTCCTGTTTCTTAAGAAGATACCATAGTTGCTAAATGTACAGCTCCTTCCATTAGCATCACTGACCACATACCAAATAAAACATACAGGAATTTGATGTGATCATTCTCATGATGTAACATTTACTGACAGAACATTTTTAAAAACTATTTGTGCAACATTCATTCATATCTAATCAGCCAGCCATGTGGCACACTTTAAACTTTAAAAATGTAAAACCATTGGACTGTACACTCTAAAAAGGTTCAATATAGTTTATTTAACAGTTGAATACCATACATTTGGTCATGCAGATTTCTTTTCCACATTCAGGGAATTTGATCCTTCCTCTCTAGAGAGGCCACCCAGGTGCTTGTCCCTTGTTACTTCAAGACCTGATTACTGCAACTCCCTTCTGGCTGGTCTCCCTTTGTGCACCATTAGGCCCATTCAATTGATCCAGAATGCTCCAAAACTTCACCCATGTTCAGCTCCGCTGCTACGTTCTCTTCACTGGCTTTCTGTAGCTGCTGCCCGCATCAGATTCAAAAATGGACCAGCCCCTCCATACTTCATGGCAATGGTCAAAAGCCAATCAGTATCAAGAGCATTTTAAGCTTCAAGTACAGCTTGGCTTGAACTGGGTAGTCCTTAATCCTTAATCCCTTTGTTCTGGTACTAAAGTGGTGGAAAGAACTTCCTCTGGATGTCCGAATGTCTTCAAACACTGACTGAAGACTCAGCTCAGCTCAGCTAATGTGCTTACTCCAGTCTTTTCCCCACACCTAAATGCACATACCAGCTGAGAGTCACTTCTGGACTAACTGGGACTCTATATAAGCCTCTGTGTCTGTACTGTTCTTTGTAAAGTTCCTTTGGTTGCAATACCAAGTTCTTAACCTTGCGTGTATTAGTGGGTTACCTGTATTTTACTTTGTGCTCTTGCTTTCTGTTTTTCCATTTGTTTGTTTGTTGAAGCTAGCTGGTTTCTAGGCTGGAGATGTGGCAAAAAACTACAAGCTAACACTAGGGTAACCAGACATTACAATAGGGCTAACTAAGCACAAATTCATTAGCTAGCTATCTGCACATTGTTTTTTCATGCATGCATCCTCCATAAAACAACCAGCTTGGTCATACTTTTATCCTAGCCAGGTCAGGCTGGTCATGCTGGTAGACCAGCTACACTATTTAAACTGAATGTACATGGTTAAGAGCTAAGCTGGTCTACCAGCTTAACCACGTTTGTAACAACTAAATACCTAGTGTTGCAAGGTGGTTTCTATATTGTTGCTAGGTAGTTTCTATGGTGTAGTTAGGTGCTTCATAGAATGTTCCTAAAGACTTGTAGTAGTGTTGCAAAAAGGTTGCTATGGTATCCCAGGTGGTTGGTATGGTGTTGCTAAAGAGTAGCTGTAGTTTCTATGGTGCTGTTATGTGGTTTATATGATGTTGCTTAAGGCTTGCTGTAGTGGTTTTGATGATGTTGCAAAGTGGTTGCTTTGGTGTTGCCCGGTGGTTGCTATGTTGTTGCCAAGAAATTGATATATAAGATGCTATAGTGTTGCTAGGTGATTGCTATGTTAACTTAGAGAAACATATCTTTATTCTTTATTTACTTTATTCACCCAATTTGAAAATAAACAGCATGGAAAAAGTTTGTTCCTGTTATACACTCAACATGCCTCAGAGTTCATAAATACTTTTTTAGACCTCTGTAAAACAAAAATATCAGTATGTTTCATTCTGAGGCAAAATAACAGGGTGGTAAACAAACATCTTTAATGGCATATAATCTTTTTTTAAACTCAACCAAAGTCACACACTTAAGCAGTAACTAAAATACTCAATAAATTACCTTTCTGGCATCCTTAAGACTATTACTGGTATAATTAACAGTAAGCTGATGACCTACAGTTAGATAGTTCAGAGCTGATTAAAGCTACTCCAGTCCTGTGTGGTGTTTGATGATGGCGTACTCAGTATCAGGTTCCTCCTTACTGATGTTGATGTTGACATCAGAGGGAGAATCTGGGTTCTTCTGGAAACTGACAGTGGAGTAAGTGAGGTCTTGGTCTTTGGGTGGTTGAACAGTGGAGTGGAGAGTTTTATCAGAGCTGTTAGCAGGTGAGGAAGCATCTGCAGAGGCATTCTCAGGTCTGGTGGCTTTTATCTCTTCATAGTCACTGACCACAGCAGGAACCTAAGAGTAGACAAGCATGATAAGCTCAACCAATAAAACAGTATAAACAACCAACCACCACACACACACACACACACACACACACACACACAAACAACTAACCTCTTTAATGCCACTGCGGTCTGTTATGGCTGCAGGAGTGGAGCCTGTAAGGGTACAGAATGAATAATGATCAGGATCAGAGATACAGTATGAGTGAGTTCAGGTTTAGTGATGCTAAGTGCTTGATAGGTGGTTGCTCACTGTTTACTATGGTGTTGCTAAGTGATTTCCATGGTAAAATGGGTGTTATGATGTTGCTAAATAGTTTTTATAGTGTTTACCAGTGGTTGCTATTGTGTTGCTAGGTTGTTGCTATAGTTTTCCTAGGCAGGTGCTAATCAGTTGCTAGGTGGTTGCTGTATTGATGATATGTGGTTGCTATGGTATCCCAGGTGTTTGTTATGGTGTTGCTAAATAGTTGCTATAGTGTTGCTAGGTGGTTGCTATGCCTTTGCTGGGTGGTTGCAATTGAGTTGCTAGGTTGTTGCCATTGTATTGCTAGGCAGATGCTAAGCAGCTGCTTGGTGGTTGCTGTAGTGATTATAGATGGTTACTATGGTGCTACTAGGTGGTGTTGCTAAATAGTTGCTATACTGTTGCTAGGTGGGTGCTATGACCTTGCTGGATGGTTACTAAGTAAATTCTATGGTGTTTTTGGTGGTTTCTATGGTGTTTCTAGATTGATGCTAAGAAGTTGCTGGATGATTGCTGTAGTGATGATAGGTGGTTGCTATGGTGTTGCTAGGTGGATGCTATTTCAAGTGGTTGATAAGTGGTTGCAAAATAGTTTTTATAGTGTTACTGGGTGGCTTCCATGGTACACCTGGATGCTAAAATGCTTGCTTAGACATTTTAGGTAATTGCTAAGGATATTCAGATGGTTGCTATGACAGTTGCTATGGGATTTCAGGTGGTTAAAATGTTGTTGTTAAGTGGTTGCTAAGTGGATGCTGTAGTGTTGATTGGTCATGGCCATGGCATTGCTAGGTGGTTGCCATTGCTAGGTGGTCTTTTAGGTGGTTGACCTTTAAGGTGTTAAAGGTGGTTGCTAGGCCATTTTTGTGGTATCCAATATGTGGCATCCATAAATCTTTGCACCACATTCATTCCTATGGGGAAACATTGCACAGAAATCCATTGCTATGTTGAAACTACGTCTGATCAAAAAGCTGTTTGCATGCCCGAATTGCACCAATCAGACCAAACAAAAAACCCGCCCATACGCTGGCCCAAACTAGTATAAGGGCTTGGTTTACTAAGTTTTAGTGTATCCCAGCTGACCAGCACATAACAAGCTCCTGAACATGGCCTGACAGCAAGTGTAGTCTACGTGTAACTGTGTTTGTGTATCCAGGTGCAGATTACCTCGTCTCTTCCTGAACATCACCATAAAAAAGACCAGTGCTGCAATCAGCAGAAGAACCACGCAGACGCTCACAATAATGGCAGCAGAATAATCTCGAGCTGAGAGACCAGGAAACATTGAAGAACAACAATTTGACCAACAGCCACAAACATCTGCCCTGTTACTCTGCTGAGAATCTGGTTAAGATGGTTAACCAGTTTAGTTCTTGACCTGCATACAAGGACATCCAGTAGTCATTTGAGTTTGAAAGTACCAGGACCAGCTTGTCCTGGCTAGGCAAAAAATATGGCCAAGCTGGTTGACCACCTTGACCAGCAGTAGTACCTGCTTGGTCAAATTCACTTGATGACCACCTTGGTTAAGTTAATCATGCTGAAAAACCAACAAATTCATCAAACTTTGAAAAATGAAAAATGAAAACACCATGACCATCTAAAACCAACTAGCAGAAAAAGACAGATATTTTGAGTTTTAGGTCTGTAAATAATGTATGTATTTAATAGTTAAAACGTCTTCCAGCACAGTGTTCACTAAAGATACACTGTAAGACAACTTAATTTTATGGAAAATATAAAGTAGTTGTTGTAGGGGGTGGCTCTAGGGCAAGGCCTCCTCCTGCCACCAGGGGGAGGCCCCGAGTCACCCCAGCTGGTGATTGAGCCCAATTCCCTACACCTGGGCAGTAGGCTATATAGGCACACAGATCCAGTTGCCCCACTGCTGGATCTTTTGACTCTGGTGGTGTGTGTGTCTGTGTGCCTGTGTAGGTCTCGAGTGGAAGGCTGAGTGTGTGTCACTCCCCTCCATGTGTCTCTCCCGTGTGTGTGTGTGTGTGTGTGTGTGTGTGTGTGTGTGTGTGTGTGTGTGTGTGTTTGCACACATACACTAGTTTTACAGAGGAAGGCAGGAGTGTCTGCCTTCCCTGTAACTTCTCAGTTTTCTGGTTTCTTTTGGGAGATCCTTTTTGCCCATAGTTGTATTTCCCTCTAGAGTTAAAGAGGTAGCCAGCTCTCCCCTGGCGTCCTTTGTTTGTTTGTTTCCCGTAAGACGCGACGTCTCCTTGTTTATTAAACCCACCCCTGTTTAAGTTTCATTTGTTGGCCGTTTTCAAAAAGCATCAGTCTCGCGATGCGGCGGCCTGGGTTCGAGTCCCGAGTGGCTTTATTTATCATTTCCGTTTTACCTGCTCTAAGATTAAAAGACTTTGTACTTGGTCACGCGATGGTGGTAGCTCACTCAGTAGCGCGCCGGTCCGTCAACACGGCGGCCTGTGTTCAAACCCCGCTGTAAGTGAGCACCACAATACAGTTGTCTTTAGTTATATACAAAATCTTGTAAAATTATAGAAATTCTTTAAATCAGCCAACCAACTGTTACTTTAAGTATTATGCCAATAATTACTAATGCATTTATTATGCTTTTACAGAAGAAATAACACATTATCTATGCTGTACTTTTTCTACTTTCTTAAATTACAGTCACATATAGATAAAATTACAATATATATATATATATATATATATATATATATATATATATATATATATATATAATTTAAACATGGAAATAATAACAAAGGTTTATTGTTTTCACTTTGTAATTTTAGTTTAAATTTAATTAATGGTTAAATGACTGGCTGCCAAACAAAAAAATTAACATTCCAGTCAAATATCCTCACTAAAATTAAATGGAAAACTGTTTTCTGAATTATTACAATTGGACACCTTCAAAAAAGTGACAACACTGAAGGATCTGCAGCAAAATATGCATATTTCCCTATATCTCCTCCTCTTTTTACATACAGGGTGTGTCCTCTAGTCGCTCCCACTTTCAGTATGTTGTCGTTTCCCCTGGGCTACCTTTACTTAAGTGTTAAGTTTCATGTAATCAACTGGTTCTGTAGTTAACCAGAAAGGAAAAGTCAATTAAATGTCTGAGGGCTGGAGACTAACAGATGATGGAAGCATTTTGGGGTCAAAACAGTGGTGTTTCAGTGCAAAGAAACTATTTGGAAGGTTTGCCAGAACAACAATTAAACTGCAGTAGAAGTTACTGGAGCTTACCAGTAACCTGTAGATGAATCTTGGTGAACAAGGTTTTATAATTTGAGGCACGGTCTTCCCCCGCCACTCCACAGGTATAAACTCCTCCATCCTTTTCTCTTATATCACTGATCCTCACACTGACAACTTTAGAGCTTCTGTCGTCAGAGATGGAGAACCTGTCTTTCTGAGACTCTGAGGTACGGATCACTTCTGTATAATTTTGATCTATTTCTTTGAAGAAGAACCTGGTCTTGTTCTGAAACTTCTCTGGATAGGAACAGCTGATGGTGACGGTCTCTCCCAGATAACCAGTCACAGTCTTTGGTCCCAAACAGCATGGATCTGTCAATCAGTCACAATTATCTTTTCCAATAATTCTAGGTGAAGTATCTGAAGGAGCTTGCAGAACATCAGCACCTACAAAAAAGCAGCTTTATAGATTTTTATACAGAATTAGTAGAAATTTCTCACCTGTTTTCACTTCCAGCTTGAAATTATGGTTAGTGTCTCCAGTCTCTCCACACTGATATAATCCAGCATCCTTTAAACTCAGGTCTCTGTAGATCACTGTAAGGTATCCAGAAGAGTCAAATAGAGAAACTTTGCCTTTATGATCCCATGTGGTCTGTGATCGATCAGGGTTCAGATAGACATCCTGTTGTGTTGAGACCTTACGGAAATACCCATTGTATCCTCTGGTCTTACTTAATGTGCAGTAGATCATGACACTGCCTCCTGTGTAGCCACTCACTTCAAAGCATCCCACAAGACCTGCCAATCAAAGTGAAGATTCTCCTTCATTAAATTATCTCCAGACTCACTCCCACAGTTCAGAAAATATGCAGCACACATAATAACTACTTCTTAAACACATAAAATCTGATTATTGGGTTTGAAGTGTAGAATAACAGACCTGAGATCAGGAGGAAGGTGAAGATGAGGAGGATCTTCATCCTTAACTTCAGCTTCACTGATGATCACACAATCTCCACTCCACTATCTTTATATTCTGTATAAATTATGTTTTTGTCTTTAAAGTTAAACTTTACTCTTCTTTGTATTAAGTTGTCTTTACAGTGTGAGAATCTCCGTCTTCTGGTTTGGTTGGTTCCTGTTTTACAGGAAGAGTCAGAGTTGCTCAACTTCACTTCTCCTCCCACCAGCATCACTGACAACAAGCCAAAACTTTTATTTTTATTTGCTGAAATTGTTGAAGGAATTGAATTGTTCTGTAGAGATAGAGGTAGTGTAAAGTTATAGGAACATGCAGAGCAAATTTAGAGTGGACCACAAGTTACAGCCCTTTATTCCCTTTAATGTGCATTTATTATGAATTATTATTATTATTATTATTATTATTATTATTATTATTATTATGGGGTTTTTTTAGTACTTGTGCACATGTTGTTTAATGGGAACTGGATGGCTCTCGCAACAATAATTTACTCCTCCAGGCCTCAACAGCTGCATATAGCTAGCTTATGTGCTTTGGCAAGTCTTCCTTCAAGCTCCACCCCTCTCCTGAGGCTCACACCTGGACTCTTTAGGACGCCTTGTTTTAAGCCTTGTTTGTTATACGGGGTTAGCCGTTCAGTGCTCAGACCATACGCCGCACACTACATCAGATTGGTCTGCATGGCTGTCACCCCAGAAGGAAGCCTCTTCTGAAGTCTGTACACAAGAAAGCCCGCAAACAGTTTGCTGAAGACATGTCAACAAAGGACATGGATTACTGGAACAATGGCCTATGGTCTGATGAGACCAAGATTAATTTGTTTGGTACAGATGGTCTCAAGCATGTGTGGTGGCAATTAGATGAGGAGCACACAGATAAGTCTGTCGATGCTGTGTTGGGGAGTTGCATTTCATTGAGGGACACATGAACTCCAATATGTACTGTGAAATACTAAAGCAGAGCATGATCCCCTCCCTCCGGAAACTGGGTTGCAGGGCAGTGTTCCAGCATGATAATGACCCCAAACACACATCTAAGACGACCACTGTTTTATTAAAGAGGCTGAGGGTAAAGGTGATGGACTGGCCAAGCATGTCTCCAGACCTAAATCCAATAGAACATCTTTGGGGCATCCTAAAGAGGAAGGTGGAGGAGTGCAAAGTCTTGAATATCCACCAGCTCCTTGATGTCGTCATGGAGGAGTGGAAAAGCATTCCAGTGGCAACCTCTGAAGCTCTGGTAAACTCCATGCCCAGAAGAGTTAAGGCAGTTCTGGAAAATAATGGTGGCCACACCAAATCTTGACACTTAAGGAACTTTCACTAAGTGGTGCACTCACTCTTGTTGCCGGTGGTTTAGGTATTAATGGCTGAAGGAAGAATAAATTTACACTGTAATATAAGCTGCACACAGAATACTTATCATTATGTCAAAGTGTCAATTTGTCAGTGTTGTAACATGAAAAGATATACTTAAATATTTGCAGGAATGTGAGGGGTGTACTCACTTTTGTGACACACTGTAAATAGAGTTTATATTTAGATCAGGTTTAGGCGTAGATAAGTGTAATAAAATTACATTTATATGGTTTTGTAGTTTTTGCTTGGCTACAATAATACTGGATCGACGAGTCGACTCTCTGTGGTGAGGCATCACCTATACTTATTTCTTGATCAGTGGAGGTCAAGTTCCTCTGAATGCAATAATACCAAGTAACCCAATGTTGATACCAAGATACCAAGTTGGCCAATGTGAATGTTTTCACTGCGAGATCAGAATGATTTGCTTTGTATGACCTTTGTTTTCCATTATAAAATAAAAAGTTTTGTTAGCCAATTGTTTCTTTATTTTATCACACAGTAAGATAGACCTATTGTCCTAATATGAGGACATTGTTTTTTTACCAAAATGACTTCATGTACAAAGAAAGGATTTAAGATCCATAGTACTGTAGCCAACCTCCCTGGACGTGGCTGCAGGAGGAAAATTGATGACAAATCAAAGAAATGGATAATACGAATGGTAACAGAAGAGCCCAGAAAAAAAAAAACAAACTTCTAAAGAGATTAAAGGTGAACTTCAAGCTCAAGGAACATCAGTGTCAGATCGCACCATCTGTCATTGAGCCAAAGTGGACTTCATGGGAGACAACCAAGGAAGACACCATTGTTGAAAATAAATCACATAAAAGCCAGACTGGAATTTGCCAAACTACATGTTGACAAGCCCCAAAGCATCTGGAAGAATGTCCTATGGACAGATGAGACAAAAAATTAAATCTTTGCCAAGGCACATCAGCTCTATGTTCACAGATAAATGAAGCATATCAGGAAAAGAACACTGTCCCTACTCTGAAACCATGGAGGAGGCTCTGTTATGTTCTGGGGCTGCTTTGCGGCATCTGGCACAGGGTGTCTTGAATCTGTGCAGGGTACAATGAAATCTCAAGACTATCAAGGGATTCTAGAGAGAAATGTGCTGCCCAGTGTCAGAAAGCTTGGTCTCAGTCGCAGGTCATGGGTCTTGCAACAGGATAATGACCCAAAACACAGCTAAAACACTCAAGAAGAAAACATTGGACTATTCTGAAGTGGCCTTCTATGAGCCCTGACCTAAATCCTATTGAGCATATTTGGAAGGAGCTGAAACATGCCGTCTGGAAAAGGCACCCTTCAAGCCTGAGACAACAAGAGCAGTTTGCTCATGAGGAGTGGACCAAAACACCTGCTGAGAGGTGCAGAAGTCTCATTGACAGTTACAGAAATCGTTTGATTGCAGTGATTGTCTCAAAAGATTGTGCAACAAAATATTAAGTTAAAGGTATTCTTCTGATATTCAGAGTATCAAAAAAGAGTTTATCCTGCTTTTGTTGGATTAACTGTGTCTACTGTGCAGGGAAGACTGTCTACTAGGTTTTGGAGCATTGTTGTGAGGATTTGAATGCATTCTGCATCATAAGGGAGTAGTGAAGTCAGAATGTTGGTTGATCACCATCCAAACCTCATTTTCCCCAACTCCCCTAACTTATCCCAAAAGTACTGAATAGGGCAACACCACTGCTCCACAGCTCAATGCTAGGGGGCTTTATACCCCTCTACCACGCCAATGCCACGCCTGGCATTGGTGCCAGTAAGTTGAGGGTTATCTGCACAAGAGAGTCCTATTCTTTTGACAATGCTTCTTGACAGTTTAGTACTACAGACACTAAATTAGCCATACATATTAGGACATATAGTGTAAGTTAGAAACCTTGACAACAACAGGAATAAAAAAATTAATCCTTCTACCACTTATCAATCTGCTCCAACTCTGGTAGAAACATCCACACTCCCAGCAGGTCGGGCCCAGGGACAGTAACACTTTTCAGACTTTAGAACCATTGTTGAAGGTGGATGAGGAAGAGCTTCCTCCTGAACTGATCTTTAGCTGTATAGATGTTCAAATCAATATTTTAAGATTCTATAAGTCTGCTTTTCAACTCCTTACAGTTACAAATGATGTTTTTCTTCAAATGTGTTGTCCTCTTCTCCGTGGTTTGGTTGGTTCCTCTTTTTCTGGTAAGACTTCCTCAGAATTACTGCTCCTCCCACCAGCCTTTCTGACCACATATCAAAGTACAGTAAAAGGTATTACAAAATATTAAGATTAAGAAATTTACAGAACTTGTTCACCAGAATGTTGGTTTAGTTTAAAAATCCCCTCAGCCTCTACTTCTCTTGTTGTTTTATTATTAGATCTGATGAATCAGAGAGACAGTCAATCGGTGTGATGATCTCAAACACACACTGACATTTACATAAATGACCCTTCAAATACCTCACACACAGAATGAACAGGGCAGTGTGTTATTTTCAGCATTATTATACAGGTTTGCATTTATTTGATTTAGTAGAAACAGCAGGACTATGCATACATACATACATCATGCATTCAAAGCTGCCCACAGGACCTGCCAATGAAAGGGAAGGTTCTTATATGTCTCGACCATGATAGTTCAACAGTTAGAGCACTGGGTTATTAATGACCAGGTTATGGGTTCAACACCCAGCTTCAGCAAGCTCTCCAGGTGCTCGGCAATGGTTTAGTGTGTCTTCTGTAAGTTTGCTTCAATCCTGCTGGTTTTTATTTGTCATCCTCTGTGTATGTGTGTCTTTTTCTGTCTGGTTTGGTTGATTCCTGTTTTCTAGAAAGAGTCAGAGTAGCTAAACATAGAGCTGATGTGTTTAGTATGTACTCTCTTGTTAAGGCTGTTGTGATGCTGCAGCAATGCAATGACTATGACTATGGATATCTTGGAGACATACCTGTGCTGGCTGGATATACTGAGTTTTCATCTTGGCCCTTAAAACACAACTGATTTCTTAATGCTTTTTCTGGTTGGTTATGTCCCGGAAAAGCAAAAAAGTATATCTTAGCAAGTAAACTCCACCTAAATCTAGTCTACATATCTGATATTTCTCAATATTATTCAATTTGTACTTGTTTAAAGTAATTTTATCAACTGATCAACAGATCATTTATCTGGTTTCAAGCTTTATTTCTTGACCGAAGGTGAATTATCTGATATTTCTATAAATAAGCAAAATATCTGTACTAGAATAAGAAGACCCTATTAGTACATACAATCACTTAAAACACGAATAATATGTTTATATAAGTGAATAAGTCTTATAATATTACTACAACAATCTCAAAATGAGAAATATTTAGAGATATTTAGACCAGATTTAAGAGGCTTTTACTCTAAACAACACCTTTATATTTACATCAGGATTAAAAAGAAAAAACCTTATGCCTTCACAGAATGAAGCAGAAGATGAGAAGAAATGAAGATCTCCATTGTGTTTGGTGTGTTAGGAACTCTAGAACTCATCTATAGATCTAGAGGGAGGGTTTAAGAAGAGACACATTTACTGAGAGAGTGTGGTACACATCAGAGGACCTCACTGTGAGTTGAAGAGCTGTGTAGGTGTTGTCTTTAGCATTAGGGTGAGCATTCTGCTCAGGGCTGGTTAGAGAAGGTGTAGTGATCAAGCTGAATGAGGTTATGACAAGGTCTACACCTGTCAAATAGGTTCACTGAAAACACTTTTACTATAGGAGGTCAATCGTTCTGATTATGATTGACTGACTATAATCAGAAGCTCTGCTGTTTTTCATTAGAACAGAACCTTGGACAGCATCTCACCTTTTCACATCTCCAGCCCACAAACCTTACAGATACACTACCATCTGAAGGACATAGAGGGGTTGAGAGACTGATGGCCCTGAGACACACTTTGGAGACATGACTTAAGTGTTTCTTGCTAATATCTAATATCACTGTGTAGTTCAACCATTCCCAGAGTTTAGTGAAGAATGTGGACTTTACTCACATCTGACTCAGAGCAGTGGAGATCAGGGAGATGTTCAGACCATCCTACAGCACAGCTCCTTTTAAAGCACAGATTTCCTGCTGGTTGTATTTCACACTCCACTCTGCTCCAGAAGCTCCTGAAACATCTGATTACAGAGGCTGGAGCCCATCAGCTCTCTCCTCTCTAACTCCAGCAGCTACTGAACAACACTGAGCTGATTCTGAGAGAAACCACAAAGAGAGAAGAGCTCTGAGAGTCTTGCAGCAGGGTGAGGAAGGGGGTCGGAGAGAAGCAGGAATCAGCGGCTCTGAACAGCTGTAGTTCTAGTCAAGAACAGCTTAATGATCAGTTAAGCAGTGTATCACTACAGTAATGATGAAAGAGGTTGTAAGGGGAAATAAAGGGAGCTGGTGTAGTGATGGTGTTACAGTAGGATCTGCTGACTCACCAGAGTCTCATGTTCAGAGTTTCATGAGCAGAAACACCAGAGGAAGAGGAGGAGCCATTCTCCATGACCTCAATAGCCTACATGGTATCAAACAAGCAGAGGCTTTCTAAATGCTTTTGTAGGAACATATAAAGGTTTCTATTGCATTAGAAGGTGTTTTTTTTTATAAGTGATGATGCTCTTCAAGGACATATATTCACTATTACAAGATCCATTTCAAGATCCTGTGCCAAACTCTTGCTGTCATAAACTATGTTCAAACAGTCATTAAAGCTGATATTCTGAATGCAGATCTTTTTTTTTAGTTATTATATACAATTTCAAATTAAAGGTAAAAGTTCCATTTTAAAGTGTTTGCCTTTATAGTGTGTTTTGAAAGACTACATATAAAAAATGATAAAAATAGATTTAAACACACAATAGGAAAGATGATGAAGATACATTTATTCAGAAAATATATTAATGCTGAATATACATTTGCAGGAGGGTTCACACTTTGTAGAAATCTGTCACTTTAGGTAGTGTTGAATTGAGAACAGTCTTCATCACTACAAACCAATTTGTCCTTGACAGTTTTATGGTGTACCCTGGAGTTTTGCAATATGATGTCCCACAAGGCTTTGTTTTAGGCCCTAATAGGATTTTTTTTAAAGCTATATGACACAATGTTTTCAAAAGCTATTGTGCTTCCTGAAGCCAAGGCCTTTGCACTCCAGAGCTTCAGATATTAAAGAAGTTATTTTTGAGCTTCTTTTCAATTCCTAAGATAATTTACACTCAGATCACTGAACACTGTAAACATACACTTGATATCCGCAACCATCAAATTTAAACAAAGACTTGCTTTACTATTCAGTTATGATACAAAGCAAAAACAAGAAGGAAACAGTGGTGAAGGGTTGAACTGCATGTGATTAACATCCTTAAGTGTTTAACTGCCACACCTAACAGAAACTGTTACCAGAAACTGAGTCATCTAACAGGATGCATGTGATGTCTTTTTTGTACTGCAGCAGAAGACTTTTATCAGTTAAACTGTGAAATATTTGCATGTATAAAATTAGAGATGTGATGTGCTTCGTAGAGACTGCTGTCTGTGTCAGCATGCAAGACTTTAAGCATTTGCTTCTCTTCTACTGCTGCTGGATGAAGCAGTAATGATCACTGGTGAGTTGATCAGTTGATCATCTGATGTTGAGCAGTGGAAAATAAATATGATCAGATGTTATGACCAGACTGTAGAAGACCACAACACATAAAAGGGAATGCTACACGTGAATAGATATAGATACGGTAAGCTTTATTGAGGACTATCAAAAGAGTAAGGATCCTGATCCGAGGTCATCGAAGGTCTGAAAGCATACATTTGGACCAAAGCACTACCTTTATACTTTGACATGGTTCATATTTTTATTTACAGTAATAGCACTGAAACTTTTAAGCAACTATTAAATCAAGGTGGAATCTGGTAAATCAGAAAAGCTTAATGAACAAATACTTTTGAGACTAGTTTACCAAGGCTAGCAGGCTAGTAAGTGGTTAACTTACCAAGGCTAGCTACCAATATTTGTTGCCTTAACAGGTTTCTGCAACCAAGAATGAATACTTATTATTTTTTTTCATTTTTAACATCACATCAAATAAAGTGTATTTACCCACAAGCTAGCAGTGAGTGTCAGGTTTCTAGAAATCATCTGAACATATGCTGTACATATGCTGTCCTCCACGTAATGGAGGAATAAACA
Source organism: Salminus brasiliensis (assembly GCF_030463535.1). NCBI lineage: Eukaryota > Metazoa > Chordata > Actinopteri > Characiformes > Bryconidae > Salminus > Salminus brasiliensis. The sequence goes on from NC_132892.1 coordinate 34,169,409, forward strand.
GTGCATACAGGGGGCGTGGTCTCAATAGCCCTTCAGTGTGTACACGTGCCTGGGATTGAGGAGCAGTTTTGGTATCATATCTAATTATTTTAGCTTTAAACTTTAAAAAATTGCATAATATTGCAACCCATATTAACAGTAAGCTGATGACCTACAGTTAGATAGATCAGAGCTGATTAAAGCTACTCCAGTCCTGTGTGGTGTTTGATGATGGCGTACTCCATATCAGGCTCCTCCTTACTGATGTTGATGTTGACATCAGAGGGAGAATCTGGGTTCTTCTGGAAACTGACAGTGGAGTAAGTGAGGTATTGGTCTTTGGGCGGTTGAACAGTGGAGTGGAGAGTTTTATCAGAGCTGTTAGCAGGTGAGGAAGCATCTGCAGAGGCATTCTCAGGTCTGGTGGGTTTTATCTCTTCATAGTCACTGACCACAGCAGGGACCTAAGAGTAGACAAGCATGAGAAGCTCAACCAATAAAACAGTATTAACAACCAACCAACCACACACACACACACACACAAACATACATATATATATATATTTAACAACTTACCTCTTTATTGCTAATGTGCTTCTTTCCGGACAGAGGAGTGAAGCCTGTGGATGTACAGAATGAACCTAAATCAAGCTCAGATAGACAGTATCTGTTGCTAGGTGGATGCTATGGTATTTTAGGTAGTTGCTGTGGTGTTGCTAGGTAGATGCAAAATGGTTCCTAAGTGTTGATTGGTGATTGTCATGCTTTTGTTAAGTAGTTACTATGGTGTTGTGATAATGTGGATGAGTGGATAATATGCCTTTTAGGTAAGTGGTTTTGCTATTATCCTGGGTGGTCATCTGGACATCTTTTGCTAAGTGACCACTATGTTTTGTTGCGACTGTTATGGTACACTAATGGTAGTGTTTCTAGAGCGTGCTGATAGGCTGCTATAGTAGTTGCTATTGTATTTCAGGTGGTTGCTAAGGTGTTTCAAATGCTTGCTAAGGTTCCGAGTTTTGCAGGGTTTTGTGGGTGTTATAGTGTTCCTAAGGTGTTTCTTACAAGGCAGTTCCTGGTCATGGTGTCTTGGTGTTTTTAGGGTGTTGCCAAGCAATTTTCATTGTACCCCATGAAGTTGTTTGGGTTGTTTTCAATGTTTCATATAGAGGATAAAAACCAGTACAAAAAAAAAAACTGTTGCTATAAGGAAACGTGAGTCTGATCAAAAAGATCAGATCAAACAATCAGATCAATCAAAACATGCAAAAGCCTTTAGTGTATCCCAGCTGGCCAGCACATAACAAGCTCTTGAACATGGCCTGACAGCAAGTGTAGTCTACGTGTAACTGTGTTCGTGTATCTAGGTGCAGATTACCTCGTCTCTTCTTGAATATCACAATAAAAAAGACCAGTGCTGCAATCAGCAGAAGAACCATACAGATGCTCGCAGTAATGGCAGCAGAAGAACCTGGAGCTGAGAGACGTGAAAACAATGAAACAAACATCTGCCCTGTTACCATGCTGAAAAGAATCTGGTTAAGATGGTTGACCAGTTTAGCTCTTGAGCTGCATACAAGGACATCCAGTAGTCATTTGAGTTTGATAGTTTAGCTGGCCTACCAGCATGACCAGCTTGGCTAGGCAAGAAGTATGACCAAGCTGGTTGACCTCCATGACCAGCATGAACAAGGTGGTTGACCAGCATTACTGATCTGTACCGGATCTTCTCCAGAGAGTCCTATCCTATTGGCAGTACTTCTTTACAGGGACTAGACAAGCTGTGAATGTGTAGTTTTTTTTTTTTTTTGTGTGTGTGTGTGTGTGTGTGTGTGTGCATTTGCATTGTATTGAATCTTTCCAAGGCCTTCAAGTTCAACTGTCTGTTCTTCCTACTTGTTAATGGGGTATTCATAGAAGTCTTTATCAAGTGAAATGCAAGCTTGAATGGGTTTTGGTCAGGTGGGTGACATGGCAATTACAGGACATTATACTTCTCCCCCCCAAAAAAGATCTTTGATTGTTTTCAAACTGCATTCTGGGTCAGTGTCCCTCAGCACTGCGTTAAAATAATAAGACATAATTGTGCTGTATTTACAGTGACACTGAATAACAGCTAATTATAATTGTTAAAAAATTAGTAACCCACTTGGAGTCATGGTCATTTGAGTGCTGATTAGGCAGCATGGTGCCAACAGGTTTAATGTTGATCTGCTCCAGAGAGTCCTATTCTATTGGCAGTACTTCTCTACAGAGACCAGAGAAGCTGTGTGTGTGCATTTGCACATCTGCCTCAGCAATGGGTGCAACATAAAGTAGCTAAGTGCATTCATTTGAAGGGATGTCCACAAAACATGTGGACATGGGACAGGATTGCTTATTGACAAGAAAGGAACATTGAAGGGATAGAGACAAGCAACATGTGGAAACACTGAGGAGCAGGTGGGATAAGGACGGCGACAAGAGACACAGAAACACAGATACTTGTAGTTGTGGACCTGGAAGGTTGTGGCAGATGTAAACAATGGAACAAGAGCAAATCAGATATTTAGTGGGAAATGAAACTAAGGGTGTAAAGGTACTTCTTTCATCTTATTATGAATGGCAGCAATCTGGAGTTTATAGCACCGGTCATTTGACAGGAACTGGGTACCAGTTGGTGGTTGGTGTGGCGCAACCGATAACCTGCCCCTACCTGCCAGTGAGCTGTTACACCATGTGGGAGACCAGGGTTCAATTCCCAGTCTGGGTGACTATGCTGCACTACACTGTTAACAGTCCTTGGGCAAGACTCCTAACACTGCATTGGCCCCCTTCTGTAATAAGAGGAACCTTGTAAGGAACCTAACAACTATAAAAAGCCCAATACCACTGAAGTATTGTAGAGGAATTGTGATGCTTATGGCTGTTTTTGAAGGATCTAGGAAACATTCAAGACTGCATAAAGCACATGATTTGAAAGCTGCTCTTCTAGCAGGACATTACAACTGTGGGTGAGCTGAACAGGAGTCCTATAGAGAGAAATGAAGACCCTGGGGGATCTGGAAAGACTCTGTGAAGACATTGCAGATTCCTTGATCTGGAGACTATTATCAGAATGAAGTAATCATATGTTAAGTTTTGGGCATAATATTGGAAAGGAAAGGGTGCACAAAGTCCACGAATGCCTCAATTTCTGCCTTATTAAATGTGCATCAATTCTTATTTTGAGGAGGAGCCCATGTGAAAGTGGGCAGGTGCTTGGTTAGAGTTTGTGATTGCAGGCATGACAAATAAAGGCTCTGCAGACTTTGAAATGAAAGTATTAGATACATACATTTTCACAATGAAGAAACCCTAACACACGTATGCAGCAAATTTGAAGGGATTAAGAACATCCCTAACCATTGCCAAACCAGGCTGTGTAAACATAGTTTAACAATGAATACAGTTAAATAATGAATACAACAACAAAAGGAGAATTTAATGGATCTCACTGGTAAGCTGTAGATGAATCTTGGTGAACAAGGTTTCATAATTTGAGGCACCGTCTTCCCTCGCCACTCCACAAGTATAAACTCCTCCATCCTCTTCTCTCACATCTCTGATTCTCACACTGATGACTTTAGAGCTTCTGTCGTCAGAGATGGAGAATCTGTCTTTCTGAGACTCTGAGGTACGGATCACTTCTGTATAATTTTGATCTTTTTCTTTGAAGAAGAACTTGGTCTTGTTCTGAAACTCCTCTGGATAGGAACAGCTGATGGTGACGGTCTGTCCCAGATAATTAGTCACAGTTGTTGGTGCTGAACAGCATGGATCTGTCAATCAATCACAATTATCCTTTCCAATAATTCTAGGTGGAGTATCTGAAGGAGCTTGCAGAACATCAGCACCTACAAATGAGCAGCTTTAAAGATTTTTTTTATATCAAATTAGTAGGACTTTCTGACCTGTTTTCACTTCCAGCTTTATAGTATGGCTCCACTCTCCTGTTTCTCCACACATATATAATCCAGCATCCTCTGAACTCAGGTCTCTGTAGATCACTGTAAGAACTCCAGAATATGCAAAGAGAGAAACTCTGCCTTTATGATCCCACGTATTCGTTGATACATCAGGGCTCAGATACACACACTGTTGTGCTGATCCCTTACAGAAATACCCATTGTATCCTCTAGTGTTATTGTATGTGCAGTAGATCATGACACTGCCTCCTGAGTAGCCAATCACATCAAAGCTGCCCACAAGACCTGCCAATCAAAGTGAAGATTCTCCTTCATTAAGATACCTCCAATGGTCTCACATTTACAGTTCAGAAGAACTGCAGCAACGTGTTTATAAACACACATCAAACTGAACACTGCATCTTATCCGTGTTTGAAGTAGCATAAACAACTGACCTGGGATCAGGTAGAAGGTGAGGATGAGGAAGATCTTCATCTAGAAATGAATTTTAACTTCACAGATGTTCACACCAACTCCACTCCACTGTATTTATCCTCTGTTTAAGTTTTCTGTTCTTAAACTTTACTCTTCTTCGTAATGAGCTGTTCTCAGTGTGTGAGAGAGTCCGTCTTCTCCTGTGTCTGGTGTCGTGGTTTCTGCTTTACAGGAAGTTCGAGTTGTTCATACACAGCTCCTCCCTCCAGCATCACTGACCACAAGCCGAACACAAGAGAATGTTGAGAAAGGAGCTCCTGAACACAGTTAGACATATAGTGAGTTTAATCTACTGCAACTGTTGAAGGAATTGAATTAGTCTGTACAGTTAGAGCTAGTGTAAAGTTATAAGAACATGTCGTGCAAATTTAGAGCATGCAGACACAGCCTTTATATGATTTAATATGATGTTGTTTTTAAAATTTGAGATTAACCTAGCTACACAATATGGACAAAAGTATTGGGACACCTGCTCATTTATTATTTCTTCTGAAATCAAAGGTATTAGAAAGTCTTCTTCCCTGGACAGTAGAGAAGCAGGAGAAACTTATTAGATGTTGGACTTCAGCATTGCTGTGAGGATTTGATTGCATTCAGTGACAAGACCATTAGTGGGGTCAGAATGTTGGATAATCACCACTCCATTTCATCATCCCTAGCTCCCCAACTCAACCCAAACGTATGGGATGAAGCTTCATTCCAGAGAACACATTTTTTCCACTGCTCCACAGCTCAATGCTGGGGGGCTTTATACCCATCAGGCTTTGCCTGGCATTATTAGGCAGCATGGTGCCAATAGGTTCATGTTCATCAGGTCCAGAAAGTTCTATTCTATTGGCAGTACTTCTTCTATACAGGACTAGATAAAAAAACAAACAAACAAAAAAAAAAACTCCTACCACTTAGCAGTCTGCTCCAGCTCTGGAAGGAACACTCTTCCAGCAGGTCGGACCCAGGGTCAGTAACACGTTTCAGACTTCAGAACCATTGTTGAAGGTGGATGAGGTAGAGCTTCATCCTGAACTGATCTTCAGCTGTACAGACGTTCAAATCAATATTGTAACATTCTCCAAGTCTGCTTTTCACCTCCTTACAGTTAAATTCTGCTTTTTCCTCTTCTCTCTGGTTTGATTGGTTCCCCTTTTCTCGTAAGAGTCCCTCGGATCGGAGCTCCTCACACGAACATCGGCGACCACATACCAAAATATAGTAACAGGATATTGAGTAATTTTTGTGATGTCATACTCCTATACATTCACAGAACCTGTTTACTAAAACATTAGTTTAGTTGGAAAAAAA